>NC_087205.1:104749579-104825161 GCF_015104395.2 Macrobrachium nipponense | reverse complement strand
TAAATTTATGCCAGGCTGAAGGAGAAATGCAAAAATTTAGTGACAGGTGACGCACCCCAGTATAACATTCATTTATGAAAGCAAAGAATTTTAGGACTCAGAAATTTAATGTGAAATAAATAAAAAAAATACCAAACATAAATGGCAGCGAGCATCTGTCAAAAATTAATTTACTGGAATTGTGATTAACTGAAAAATAAAAATATCAGATATAAGCACAAAAACAGTTGAATTTTGTTTAAACTCGGAGTCTGAATAGTGCAAGTGATTGCCTTTCTCTCCTATTACTACTACAGAATACAAATTTAAAAAAAAAGAATATATAAAAAAGGGTAAAGACAACAAGTCAATTGGGCCATGGCACCTTAAAGTCAGCAAACTTATATAGAAGACAGTGGTTTTATATCAAAGTAACCACAGAGAAAAATATATGACACCTACTGCATTTTATACAATATTTATAAGTACATATTTTTAAAGATAAAAGTGAGAACCGAACAGTTTCCCAAAAGCTTGCAGTACAGATTTATCTTTAAATATATGTACTACATATAATGACTGTGGATTTGTTTCTGCAATATGACAAATTTTTAATCAATATGTTATTGTTATAATACAATTAAGTTTGTTCATACTTACCTGGCAGATATATATATAGCTGCATTTTCTGAAGTCCGACAGAATTCAAAAATTCGCGGCACACGCAGTGGGCGGCCAGGTGGTAGCACCCACCCCCGCCGTGGGAGGCGGATACCAGGAACTATTCCCATTTTCTATTCATATTTTATCAGTGCCACTGTCTCCTGAGGGGAGGTGGGTGGGCACTTTAATTATATATATCTGCCAGGTAAGTATGAACAAACTTAATTGTATTATAACAATAACATTTTTGTTCATGAAACTTACCTGACAGATATATATATAGCTGAATCCCACCTTCGGATGGTGGGAAGAGACAGAATAGGATTTTTTGGGAAACTAAATTAAGTAGATGATATACATCTTGGTTCCTCACCTGTTAGCATAGCCGACTTCGTGATTACTGTCACCAAAGTCTGCTTCTGCGTTACTAGAGTTGCCAGCGAGGTAGAGACCTGTAATGCTGGTGCGCTCTAGATGATCTGTCAACGGGGGCGTGACCACAATGTGACTAGACCATATGACCATACTTCTGAGGGCAACGAAGCTAAAACCACCACCTGACCTAACCTATCAAAGTTAGTTCCATAACTTCTAGGCTAAAGGAAAGGAACGCGCCTCAAGCGACCAACCCTTCAAAGTTAAAAGCACACCTATCCCTTTTCTATAGGATAGGATTCGTGTTGCTTCCTGCCCCCAATAATATATCTACGGAAATGTATGGTCCTAGCGACTTACAGATCTCAAATGTCGTCTTCACATCCCGTCGGGAGTGTGAAGCGAACACAGAGTTGCTTCGCTAAAGCGTGGCACTCAGGATGTTACTGAGTGTCATGCTCTGTTGAAATGCTTCCGAGGCCGCGCCCTCACCTCTTGAGCATTCATATTAAGAAAAAATCTCAAATCTTTATGCAAACATAATGAATGAGACCTCTTAAAAGAACTCCTTGGCTATAATGCCAGGGTTTTCTTGGACATGAACCAGTCTGGTCTTTTACGGAACACCGCAGATTGTCGAGATGTGAAGCGAACACAGAGTTGCTTCGCTAAAGCGTGGCACTCAGGATGTTACTGAGTGTCATGTTCTGTTGAAATGCTTCCGAGGCCGCGCCCTCACTTCTTGAGCATTCATATTAAGAAAAAATCTCAAATCTTTATGCCAACATAATGAATGAGACCTCTTAAAAGAACTCCTTGGCTATAATGCCAGGGTGTTCTTGGACATGAACCAGTCTGGTCTTTTTACGGAGCACCGCAGATTGTCGTTGACCTTGACTTTCTATAGTTTTATCAAGATAAAACTTGAGAGACCCTACAGGGCACAGGACTCTAATGCCCTTGCCCAATAATTTGTGCCATACCCTTGGTCTCCAAGCCTTCGGGTCAAGGGTTAGACAGGTTTTCGTTCTTATCAAGAACGGAAGGCTTAGAGGACAGACCGCATTATGTCCTTTAAAGCCAAACCTCTGAAGATGGCTAAAACCTCACTAACCCTCTTTGCGTGGCTAGAAGCGGTTAGAATATTAGCCTTTCTGGTCAAATGTATTAAGTTCGCAGAAAGGATAGGTTCGAAATGCTTTTGCATCAGAAACTCAGACTACGTCTAAGTTCCATGCCGGAACCTTTGATCCAGAGAATTTCAAGATCTCCACAGACCTCAAAGATCGTGAAGCTTTGTTGTTTGACAGAACCGAATCTCTGAGCCTAGAGGCCGTCAACAACATATTTGCATATTCTACAATAGTTAGGACTTCTAGCTTATCTCATACTTCAGACGGAAAGATAGAACCATAAGGAAATTCACAGAGGTCGAGTTGGAGGAATAGTCATTTCCTCACTTACTCTCCAGAAACGGCCTCCTCCGATTGAACACTGAAAATAGGCAGCTGCTTTGCCTTGGCCAAGAGACTGCCATCTCTTGAAGATCTTATCGCTATGTACCGTTGAAGACGAAGGTAGATATTGAATGCAACCTACGTCTTCACAGACGAATCGAGAGAAGGATTCTCAAGATTCTGAACCTGTGCTTACAAATGACTGAAAACGCTAACCGCTATTTCATTGCTGTCCGGTGAGAAGTCGTAGTTAAGCAATGCAAAGCGGGGCGTTCTTCAGTAATGAAAACACAGGGGAAAGCCGCCTGAAGGACTGCTTCTCATGGGCTGAACATTTGGAAGTAGAGCTGTCAGGTCGGAGGGTAGGTTGATGTCTTATGACATATCTGTTAATTCGGGATGAACAATGAACAATTGTAACACCTACGAATATGAGATATTTTAAAGAAAAAAGCTCAGATGTCTGCAAAATCATTCGATTATCAGTGCGATGTAGCGGGAGGGGAGACTTGTACAGACTTCTGTACCGTGCGGTAAACAGTAAAATGAATAAGTCTAAGAGATACTCTGTTTGAAAATTCTCGCAATATCGAAGGCGATGGAATCTATCGTCACAGCAGTAGATGGTCCTTCATAATTGCGAGAATCCCCTTTAATCAGAGACCTAAGTCCAAGATTGTTGGGCAGAGATACGGTTTCGGTAGTCAATCAAAGCAGGGGAGAGAGAGAAGAGACATAAAACAACCGTGCATCTCGGAGGCCCAGCTGATACTGAGCGGCTATCAGGCAGTGGCACAGGCAGTTCAATACGCAGTAGCAGAGCCTGAGCTCCCGCTGACTCGTCATCCTGAGTTGCCAGGTAATCCATATTCCACAAAGGAATGCGTTCGGCTAGAACCACCGAGCATAAAAGATATGCTCGAGCAATTATATTTAGGCGAAACGAATTTCGGTAAATATAAAAGTTGAAATGGTGTTGTCGTGACAAAACCATAAGTATATAAAATTGAAACAAAACTCCTGGAGAGGTTGCAGGCAACCCCGAGTTGCAGTTCAATTAAAGATACTTCTCGTCTAAGTCGCAATCCGTAGAAAAACATAGGATATGCGCCTACCCCTCGGACAATTCAACTGCTTAGTAGAATCATGTCGCGAGGTTAATATAAGTAGTATATTTTATAGGATTCTGAACAACGATCTCCATCCTAAATTCTTTCCATTCAGAAAACAAAATAAGGATTGGAGATCGACCACCTTCGATCTCTATCAAAGAGAGTGAAGGAGAAGTCTTCCTCGAAGGAACGCGTCAATGGTGAACAGAATACTAACTGCCTGAGTTGCCAGCTACTCCCTTTACGAAGGAATAGGTATGATATTATCGAGCAAAAGGAACTCCTCAAGCAGGCGTATTTAAACGAAACAGAATTCGCTAAATACAGAAGCTGAGTTGGTGTTGTCGTAACAATACCTGAAGAGTTGTTCTTACTCCGAAAACTCTTGGAAGGTTGAAGGGAGTGTCAAATAAATAACAGTTAGAACAACAGTTCTTTCGGCTTCTATCCAGCCGAGGTAAATACGATATGCGTAAAGTGACTTGACCCATGCGTTAGCAAAACGACGCAAAGATAAACTACATAAGTATTGTAGTAATTTGAACATCAAATTCTCTACTACATCTTTCCTCGACGAGGAAGAGAGAAAGGGAAACCGACTGTCCACGTTTTCTAATGAATGAGACTTTTTATAAAAGAACTCCTTGACTCTTTGCCAAGACTCTTTGCCAAGAAAAGGGAGTAATATTCGAATAGAGAATCATCAAGAGAACCGAGGATCGAAAAGACCGTTCAATGTTTCTTATGATATTGGACATAAGACTTCCTGGATCTAGTCTACAAGTCTTTTCTTCTTACTCCCCGGATGAGCCTCTGAAAATGAATGAGAGCTCTTCCGAAATTTGCTTAATGAGTTTTTATCCGCTTAAACGATAAAAAACGGTAAAATCTATGACAATGAGAATACTACCCCATTTATGAGGGGTCCCCCACTTAAATGACAATGGGGAAAACGTCCTGACTTGACAAAACTATTAGCACTTTGCTAATAGGGGAAAACCCTTTAACATGACCGAAAGTCACCCAGGAATCCGAGTATATAATCTTCCCGATTCTCAAAGAAATCGATGAAGAGGAAAGAGGGATCGAAGAAAAAATTCGGGTATGTCTTTCCGCTAACTCCGAATCCTTTTTAAAAATTTCTGTAAAGAAATGTCCTCAACAGCAAATAAGACGCCTTCAACAAGTCTTTTTCTCTCGCAAAGCGTCCTGCCGAGCTTCCACCGAAGCGTCCTGGCGAATGTCCACAAAAGCGGTCCTCATAAGCGTCCTGCTGAGCGTCCTCAAAAAAGCGTCCTGCTGGCGTCCTCAAAAGCTCCTCCGCCGCGTCCTCAAAAGCGTCCTGCTTAGCGTCCTGGGAGAAAAGGCGTCTGCTGAGCGTCCTTTCAAAAAACGTCCTGCTTAGCTACGAGGGCGTGTCTGAGCAGAGAACACCAAGTCTTCTGAACGACGTTCCAGAGAGGAACTCGTTGAGCGCCTTGATGCATGCAAGCCCGCCAAGAGGCGTCCTGGCGAGCGACCTTGCCAAACATCTCAATGTTATGACGAACCGCGTTTTGCGTATGACGTTGCAATATTTTTAAGGGACGTCCTCCATGCGAGTCTCCATGGAGAGCCGCACGCTGCTCCTGAAGAGTGTGAACACTAAAGGAAGACGTATGGCTTTCGTCTTCCGCAAGGTGCTTGCCGAGCGTCCTGGAGAATGTCTCTACTTACAGGACGTCGAGCACCTCCAAAAGCTTCCTCACGTCTAAATTGCCCTTCTTATGCAGACCAGAGACATAAGTTGTTTGACTGTGCAAAGCAGCTTGCCGCCGTCAAACTTATCAGCTTGCTTTTTCGAAGTAAAAGGCGAAACGTTACATAACGTATACGGAGCGCCCATGAGGAGAGGAGACGAATACTGAGTTGCTCCTCCAAAAGGTGGAATCAAGAATGTCCTTGATTACCAAATTCTTTTGGAATGCTAGCGAGGTTGAAACAGCTCTAAACTTCATGAGCGTTCACTCGCAGGAGGCTCAAATCACTCTTCTGGCAAGATGAATGAGCCTCCTTAATAATGTATAAATGATGTATACATGAGCGTTCACTCACAGGAGGCTCAAATCACTCTTCTGGCAAGATGAATGAGCCTCCTTAATAATGTATAAATGATGTATACATGAGCGTTTCACTCGCAGGAGGTCAATCAAATTCACTCTTCTGGCAAGATGAATGAGCCTCCTTAAATGTCCCTTAGGAAAAGAGCCAGTGCATTCTTCTAAAAGGGAAAATGTGGTCTCTTACTCTTTCATCCTCTCGTGACGAGAGAGAGGAGGTGAAGCGTCCTCTTCTCTAAAGCTTCTTTAGGGGGCGCGAGTCCTTCCGAGAACTCCAACCCCTGTGTGGGGAGGACGCCTCGGAGGACGAGAAGCAATCCTTCAAGATTCGTGCACGTGCTCGATCTTCGGCAGCCTGGGAAGCGACAACAGGACCTGCCGAAAGGAAGCCAGATCAGCATGAAAAAACCCGTAAACCCTCCTTCGGCTTTTGACATGCCCTCTCCCTGGTTTCCTGGGAGTCCGACGAGGTCTAGGCCTAGAGGCGTTATGGGGCCCGATCTGACGTTCCCTCCTAACGAGAGAGAGGACGTGAAGCGTCCTCTTCTCTAAAGCTTCTTAGAGGGCGCGAGTCCTTCCGAGAGCTCCAACCCTTGCGCGTGGAGGACGCCTCGGAGGACGAGAAGCAATCCTTCAAGATTCGTGCATGTGCACGATCTTTAGCAGCCTGGGAAGCGTCAACAGGTTCTGCGGGAAGGGTTTGACGAAGGGACGCCAGATCGGTTGGGGAAGCCCCCGTAACCCTCTTGCGGCTTTCGACATGCCCTCTCCCTGAGTCCTGGGAGTCCGACAGAGGTCCAGGCCTAGAGGCATTATGGGGCCGATCTGACGCCCCCTCCACAACACAAGGGGCACTACACTTCACAACACTGATTGGAGAGCGAGCACTTTAGTCTAAGATTACTTGATGTAATCCTCTAGCAGACACTTCTTCTAGGCCCGTAAGCCCATACCACAGGGTTAGGCAAAAATAAAAACTACAGGAGGTTAGAAGGTTCATTATTTTCTAACTTCTGTTTACTGTGGAGGAAAACTCCTGATCTAACACGCTCTAAAATGCGTACATGAAACCTGCTTCTTCCGTAATCGTCACACATTACACTAATTACATTGAACTTATGCAAAGAAAACATGTAAATGTCATATCTACTAAGTGAGTGTCTACCGAAAATTCCGGTAGCCTCACCTTACCATGCAGACAACAAAGTCTGAAACTAGGCTAACTAGCTTCAGACATCAAATGCAATGAAAAAATTTACGATAGCGTATGCCTAGCCACAAATCCAAGATAATCGAAAGAATAATTAGGATACTTAAGCGGCTAATGAAGTTTTCAAAATCCTAGGCGGAGGTCTGTAAACAGTTGTTTACCGACCGGCGACAGAAAAAATATGAATAGAAAATGGGAATAGTTCCTGGTATCCGCCTCCCACGGCGGGGGTGGGTGCTACCACCTGGCCGCCCACTGCGTGTGCCGCGAATTTTTGAATTCTGTCAGACTTCAGAAAATGCAGCTATATATATATCTGTCAGGTAAGTTTCATGAACAAATTGTATTTTTCATAGCTAACAAACCTGAGGTCTTAACAGTAGGATAAATCTTCTGGTGCCAGCTGGAAACCAGTTAAAAACAAAAAAAAAATGTAAATGCAAGAATCTGTGGCATCTAGCTTCCAATATAGTTGAGGTGGAACCGAGTCAGAGACCACATTTGAACCTAGTGACGCATCAGTCTTTCTTCCAATCCAGGATGAAACATAAGAGGGGTGGCTAGATGTGGGTAGTAAATGTTAAGACCTCAGGTTTGTTAGATATGAAAAACAAAATTAATAAAAAAAAATTTCTTTTGTTTATATGCAGAACAAACCTTTGGTCTTAACAATACGATAGACTCCCACTTGGAGGGAGGTATGAGAATCCTGAACTGGCTGGAGGTTTGGCACACCTAATCATTTTCTTAGAAATGAGAATTCTAAAGAAGAGGAACTAAGCCTTTGAGATGTTAGATATGTGGATATCTAACACCAAGGCCACTGGGTTTAAATACAACGAAACATGTCCAGATTCACTCACATACAAAATCGTAAAGAACTATATCTGTTTAAGCAATAAACCATGTTAGTCACAAGAAACGGGGTTGTCACCCGCCCTCACTCCCTTTGCTGGAGAGAGGAGAGTTGAAGCTACTGAGAAGCAGATTTGCATGTTGTATGGAGCATGAAAAGTGCAGTAACAGTATGGCTGCAATACTCACCTGCATCAAGCCAGTTCCAGCATATGATGTGTCTATTCTTCAAACCGCCCATAGGTATTGAAGAAAGGTGAAAATGGAAAGAAACGAGACCAGACATCTCACTCATTCCCTACTCCACACAATCATCTTAGACAAGATACAAACTGTCCCACCACGAGCACTGAATGAGTTACACTTGTTGACCAGCCAACAATGGACTCAAGAAAAAGTGTCCAAGGATCTGTGGGCAAGATCCTTCAGGTAGAAGAAAGTGAAAGCAGTTTGATGCAGTCAGGAACCATCATTTGAAATTCTATGAACAGATAAGTTCTTCTTAAATGCCAGTAAGGAATTTATTGCTCTGATGTCATGTGCTCCTGCATGGACAGAACTGGTGACAGAACTTGACGAGGCGTAAGTTTGCCTAATCACCTCATAGATAAACGAAAGGGTATTCTAGGACACCTCTTCCTTGGCCTGGCCCATATTAACATAAAGTCTACAACACCTAGGCTCTAGGTGATAAGTCCTTTACATAACAACACAGTGCTCTGATGGGGCAAAGCAGTAACTCTTCAAGGTTGCTGATAAACTTCATGCTATAAGGAACGGAAAAGGAAGCAAATCTGTCATCGTGAACCGATGAAATCTGGGTCTTAGCCATGAATGCCAGGACAAATTGGAAAGCTACTGACCCCAACCCCTTATGAGTTTGCATCATAATCTTGACCATGGAGCTCTCCAACTCTTCCAAGGAAGTCCAGGTCAGAAGGAAAACTGTTTCCAAAGTCAGTTTCCTGCAAGACAACAGATGCACAGGCTCGAGTGGAGTTCATGTGAGACTACTATGAACCAGAGTAAGGTCCCACGTAGGAGATTTGAGTTCCCTAGATGAACAAGACAGCTCAAAGATCTTGAACCACATAGGGAATTCCCAGGGCAAAGTAAAGTCCACATCTTCAGATGAAGACCTAATCATTAGGCAGCCCTGTAGTCCTTGCCAATATAAACAGAAAGAATTTCCTCTGTTCTGAGAAAAATTCAGAAAATCCTTATCTACTGAACAGAAATCCTTTCGATGACACCAATCACAGCAGATGGCTCCTCTGGTACATGGCTGACAAAGAACCTCGGAAGTAGCCTTACATCTGAGTCACTGCTCAGCAAGAAAGATCTCTTGCTCGAAAGAGATACTGGACAGACTCCAGACATAAAGAGATAAAGATCGTAATGACTGGTGGTATTTCTCCACAAGGTTGGCGGAGAAGGTTGTGTTAAGATGGAATCTCTCTCGGCACTGCTGAGAGAAGAGAAAAAGACCCTGGAACCACTCCGTTTGGGGCCACAAGGAGCTACTAAGGTCATCCTAACACTTTGGAACCCATTACGTACTCTGTTTAGGATATGATGGAACAGGCAGAACAGAGGAAATGAGTGAGCTTCCAGGTTCTCAGTATGCAGAAGGGAGTCTTCTGCCCCTCCCCCTTGAATGGATCTAGGACCATTAAACAGCAGACCTCTAACTTCCTGCTGAGCCGTGCAGCAAAGAGGTCTAACATGGGTCTTTTCCAAGAACGTATACAGAGGAGACAACAGGATAACCCAAGGGGATGTCTTATGATAATATGCTCTACGCAGATATGTTCTAAACATCCTACTGTTAATTTGTGCACTGTCAAAGGAATTGCACTGTAAACAGAGATGTCTTCGCACTGCCAAAGGAACACGCATTTCCAACAGAGGAGACGTCCTAAGAGGAGATCCCCTATGATGACCCAAGATCAGTATGCTACTCATCAGAGATGTCCTATGATGACCTAAGATCAGTATGCTACTCATCAGAGATGTCCTATGATGATAGGACACAGCCCCACTTTAAAAACTAAAAGGCAGACAACAATGCACCTGTCACTTAAGGGATACTGCATTAGGTAAACTAACCAAGATTCAAAGAAAATAAAAGCACTGGTGAATCTAGGAAAATAAGGTCTTCTCTCCCAAGCACTGTGAAAAAATCTAGGAAAATAAGGTCTGCTCTCCCACTGGAGTACAGCATACCACAAATTAGGGGTACAGCTTAAATGTTCCTTATTAAGCAGACCATACATGGTACACAATACACTTAGTAGCATCCCTTTGGCGCTAGCTGAATTGCATTAGACCTACAATTTCTCACCCATACAAAAAAAAAACTGTAAAAAATTCTCCCTAAATTCCACAAGAAGTTGAAAATTACTATTTACAAACCCTTGTGGGCCATCTTTTACAAGACAATCATAAATTTTACCAAGTTAAACATGTTTTTCTAATAATTTTATTTATTTTGTAAAATTATAATTACAGCTAACACAATATCATAAGAGATAAAAATAAAATTAGTAACAAATTCTGAGCATATTTGCTGCAAAATATTTATCTATGTAAATTTACTGATATTGAAGATGCAGTAACTTTTTTGGATTATACATATTTTTTCTTATATTTCTTTGCAAACTTACAATTATAACTGACATACAATTATAAACGATAAGCACTAAAACCAACAGCAGCCCCTGGGTACATTTATGAGCAAATATATACCTCTATCTACCAATACAATGGTTACAAAAAAGATATAAAAAAGATACTAAAATTCCATGATTTCTTTGCCATTGTTTATTTGAAATGACAAATTTTCTACGACATTTTGTATTTTTTCATAGCTACAAACTTCGGTCTTAATAACAGGATAATTTTCTAGCGCCTAGCTGGATCCGGTTAAATCGTAGATGAAAAGCAAGGAATCTTATGAGATCTGGCAACGCGTGTGTATATCGGGCAAAAACTGGTCAAGGACCACACTACTGCGTTCAGTCTTTTTCTTAACTGCCTGGGTGAGAGATATAATCACTGAGACCTTTTATGCAAAAATTTCTGTCCTCTGGGCATAGTAGTTTCGTATTTAACTGCCATATTCTTGTTGTTTTTATCACTCATATGGTAAATCACACCCATGATGGTTTTCCTCATAACATTAAACTTCCCTCCTCTTACATTGTGTTAAAATAGAACTGGGAATAATGCTAAAAAAAAATACATATACCCATCTCTTATCAAAACTAACATTACCAATTTCCACTAACTTGAATAATTGTTTCTTCCTTCAAAAATATTTTCTAGAAAAATAAAAAAAAGTTTTTACCTTGTGGAAGTAAGTTTTGGCATAAATGAAGACTTGGTCCCAGTTTTGAAAGCGTCCGAGGGCTTGCAATCTAGAGGTCGCCACACTTGTTCATCTTTGAGAAGGTGCTTTAAATGGTCACAAGCTTTCTGGAAAAAAAGCAGACAATGGTTCAATTGAGCGCAGTATATATTTTCAGATATTTGAATTGGTCACAACCTTGCTAAATATTTTGAGTTCCTGATCTAACATACCAAAATGTCCATTGGAATTCTTAACAAAAGTCATTTAAAATATAAATGCAGTGCTGTGTGGAACAAACTAAAACTGCCATACATCAGCCTCTGGATTAAAAGTCACCAGTGAAAAAAGAAACTCAAATATAAGAAGGGTGAGAAGTTTGTACACCAAATATTTCATATAAGATCCAAAAGAGTACTGCAATACTGCAACATTGCTGAAACCTCAGTAAGACAAAACTTTCTTGATATTAATATTGTTGTCAAAGGCAGAAAACACCAGCCTCCTTCACAGAAACTATGAGATAAAATGAACAAGACTTAAATAGTCACAAAGAGGAAAAAACATTCAACTGAGAGCTCTCTCCAAAATATACAACAGGCCTTTTCATAAGAAATACTGAATTCCTGAAAAATCCCATTATACTTTATAAAGGGGGACAGTTTCCCTAGCAATAAAATAATGTCGCACTAAAATTGTTTTCATGTTGTTCCAACAAAATCCAATAGCAAGTTCTCAAAGTTTCCTTAACACAAAGCAAATACTGAAACATGGATATGGGAGAAATCATTACACTCTTGTAATTTTTAAATAAACAAATGTTGAAGGTACTGCTTAACATTCCAAAAAATCTTCCATAATGTTTTAATAAAAGCAAACCTACTGAGGGTCTTCAAACCAAATTTTATGTTTCCAAACCACCTGCAATTCTGGGGAATCCCAACACCTTTTAAAATTTACAACAGAATATATTCCATTCTACAACGGTTCCAAGTTTCATCAAAATCTTCAGAAAAAGAAATAGTATGAGATTTCAGTTATCTACAATGCAAAAAAAAAAAAAAAACTCAACAAATGACCCTGAATCTTGATTCAAATTTACTCAACATTCTTACATAAATCTATCACTCAAAGGAATTCAGTTTTCCAACTTTACAAAGCCACAAGAGATAACAAAGCAAAATAACTTCCTTGGTTAAAAACTGGATAACTTTTACCTAAGCCCAAATTTTGATTTTGTGATCTTTCTTTCACTAAGCATTTGTCATA
Organism: Macrobrachium nipponense; assembly: GCF_015104395.2. Taxonomy (NCBI): domain Eukaryota; kingdom Metazoa; phylum Arthropoda; class Malacostraca; order Decapoda; family Palaemonidae; genus Macrobrachium; species Macrobrachium nipponense. The sequence goes on along the minus strand of NC_087205.1, from coordinate 104,812,793 downwards.
GGATTTTGGCATCATCCACCAAGAGGCAAAAAAATTTGGAGGTACTACTTTAAAAACACAACAAATGTTAAATTACTTAAATGATCATCAAGGAGGGCACCTAAAATGAAAAAATTAACATAATCCCAGCAATGACAGCTACTATTTATTTCTGCTACTAGGTAGGGGCAACCATAGCAAACAACAGAGCTCCTTTACCTTTTGAAGGTTAACATTTTCTTTCTAAACAAGAAAGTTTTCTCAAAAGAAATCTTAGTACATAATGATTTAAGACAGAACGTAACAATGTGGATTTACAAAACCCTCCAACACAATGAAATTTTTCATGAAGATAAGCATTACAGCAGAATGGTAAGGATATTAGTAAAATAAGGGGAGAAAATCATTAAAATATAGCTTATATACTACAGATGTACTGTAACAAGGATCATGCAAATGAAACGCATACTGTGAACGACAGCTTTAAGTATACTGGGTACAATGAATGAGTTTTATGAAAATAGGAAAATATGATAAAATTTTAATCAATTTGTATTTTTCATAGCTAACAAACCTGAGGTCTTAACAATAGGATATGACTTGCCAGCTGGTAAGCGGTTAAAACAATAAAAGATTGTATAGCAGGCGACCAATTAAGCACCTCGTGATGTGTCAGTGTTTCTTTGCCCAACAAAATTTGGTAATTTTCTGAGAACTGAGCTTCCAAACGATTAACCTGTCACTTATAGAGGAACATCTTTCTTAAGAAAGCCTTTCCACAAAAATTATCTGTTTACTGCAGAATTAGTTATTTTACAACTACTAATGTTCACATTCAGCATTTGACAACAATACTTCACATATACAATAATTTCACTTCATATTCCTGTATGCTTGTCATTTCCATAATTAAAATTTTGTTGGTTACCAATGAAATCTGATTCACTAAAATACAGTCTGACAAGTTTTACAAAATATTTGAAACTATTCGAGAAAGTATTCCTTACCCTTCGTTCAGTAACTTTGTCCGAGTTCAATCTCAGACCACCAACTTCTCACATCTCCCATCTGTGCAGTAGCCTGTAACATGAAAGATATTGAAAAATTTACCTGTTAAGAGAGCTTTATGAAGAATCTTGGTGATATAAAAATGGTATTGTTATGATACAATAAAAGTTTTATGCATACTTTACCTGGCAGGTATATATATAGCTTATCCTCTTGACGCACTGGCAGAATTTCAAAACTCGCGGCAACCGCTAGTACACTGGTAGTTCAGGTGATGGCCACCGCGCTCGTGGCGCTGGTACTTGGAACTATTCCCGTTTTCCTCAGATTTTCTCTGAACCCTGTCTCCTGAGGGGAGGAGGGTGGGAATTTAATTATATATACCTGCCAGTAAGTATGCATAAAACTTTATTGTATCATAACAATACCATTTTATGCATGACACTTACCTGGCAGGTATATATATAGCTGATTGACACATTTGGAGGTGGGTCATAGACAGCAACATCGTCATAATTCAAAAATTTAACCAAATTTTTTAGAACTATGTATTATGTTCCTTACCTGCTAAGGTAGCTGACTTCGTAGGTCCTGCCTCTTAGCCTGCTAAACCTTAGTAGCTCTCAACTAGGACGTGACCTGTTTGTTGAGAAAGCTAACAATAAGGGCCTGACAACTGGACGTGACCAATTCGTTGACAGAGAACCCTAGCCCTCATTCACCACGGGCATTCATGCTAGGAAAGTTAGTCACCTGAACCACACACACATATAATACACACTAATCACCAGACTGAGTTGGTCTTTAAACCTCCTCAGACAACCATAAAAACACTATAACCTAATTAAAATAAAACCTAGCATGTTATTAGGTTTATGGGGTGGAAACTCCTTTGCCCAGTACTGTACCTGAGGATACATACGGGCCTAACGTTTGACAATTATCAAAGTTGTCTTCACGTCTCTAAGGTAATGAGAGGCAAACACAGAGTTTGTCCTCCAATACGTTGAACTCTATAAGTCCTTGAGGGCTAAATTTTTCCTGAATGCTAAGGACGTAGCTACTGCTCTCACCTCATGAGCTTTAACTTTTAATTAAACCGAAGCATTCTTCTTGACAAAGCATAAATGAGCATCTTTAATGACTTCTCTTACAAAGAAAGCCATTGCGTTTTTAGACATAGGTCTAGTAGGATCTTTAACAGAGCACCACAGAGAACATGAAGTTCCCCTAATGCTTCTTGTTCTTTCTACGTAAAAAACCGTAAGGCTCTTTACTGGGCAAAGAACCCTTTCTTGTTCTTGACCTACCAGTATCAGCCAGTCCTTCAATCTCAAATGATCTTGGCCATGGATGCGAAGGATTCTCATTCTTTGCTAAGAACTCCTGTTGAAAAGAACAAACTGCTTTGTTGTGCTTCCAACCTATTTGCTTGTCAATAGCTTGCAGCTCGCTAATCCTTTTAGCTGTAGCTAAGGGCTTACTAAGAAAATAGTTTTCTTAGTTAGTTCTCGCACGGCGCCCTGTCCATAGGTTCGAACTTATCCGTCTCCAAGAATTTGAGAACGACGTCCAAATTCCAAGAAGGGGTTCTGCACCGTCGATCCTTCTTTGTATCAAACGATCTGAGGAGATCTCTAAGATCTGCGTCATTGGACAGGTTTAAACCTCTGTGTCTAAACACTGCCGACAACATACACTTATAGCCTCTAATCGTCTGATTAGGCCAAACCTAGTTCTTTCTTCAGGTATAGCAGGAAATCTGCAAATCTGAGTCACAGAGGTACTGGATGAAGAAATCTTCCGATTCTTGCACCATCTACGGAAGTTGTCCCATTCGTTCGACTGGTACACTTTTGATAGTCGATGGTCTTCGTGCTCTTGCAACTGCCTTCGCTGCTTCTCTAGAAAACCCCCTCGCTCTGACAAGTCTTTCGATAGTCTGAACGCAGTCAGACCCAGAGCGAGGGTGTTCTTGTGGAACCTGTCGAAGTGGGGTTGTTTGAGAAGATCTACTCTCGTGGGTAGACTTCTCGGGGAATCTACTGTCCATTCCAGTACCTCTGTGAACCACGTTTGGGCCGGCCAGTATGGGGCTATCAGGGTCAGCCTTGTTCCTCGACTTTCCCTGAATTTCTTCATTACCTTTCCTAAAATCTTGAACGGGGGAAAAGCGGTACGCATCTAGCCCCGTCCAATTCTAGTAGAAGGCATCGACTGCGACTGCAAGAGGGTCCGGGATTGGAGAACAATAGTTCGGTAACCTCTTCGTCGCCGCGGTAGCGAAAAGATCCACTACTGGAGTGCCCCAGAGCTTCCACAGTCTCTGGCATACTTGAAGATGCAACATCCACTCCGTGGAAAGCACTTGTCCGTCCCTGCTCAACAGATCCGCCCTGACGTTCTTCTCTCCCTGAATGAACCTGGTGAGCAGGGTGACGTTTTCTTTCTGCGACCAAAGAAGAATCTCTTCGCCAGGTTGCAAAGTGACAACGAGTGGGTTTCCTCCTTGTTTCCGTATATACGCCAGAGCTGTGGTATTGTCCGCGTTGATCTGCACTACTTTGCCGCTGATCCACGGTCTGAACGCTTTCATAGCCAAGAAGATCGCCATCAGTTCCTTCCTGTTTATGTGCCATGCCTTTTCTTCTTCGCTCCAAAGGCCTGACTCCTCCCGAGGGCCCAGCGTCGCTCCCCAGCCTGCGTCTGACGCGTCGGAAAATAATATCCGGTCTGGGTTCCTCTGCTGGAGTGACGTACCCTCTGACAACCTCTCCGGAACTAGCCACCACTTTAGTTCCTCCTTTATCTTTGGAGGAATTGGAAACCGGAAGGAATCTGGTTGCGATCTTCTTGGCCAGACTTCGTTCAGAAAGAACTGTAAGGGCCTCATGTGAAGTCTCCCTAGTGAAATGAACCGCTCTAACGAAGAGAGTGTCCCCAGCAGGCTCATCCACTCTCTCGCTGAGCATTGGTCTTTCATAGGAATTCTTGCACTTTCCGTATACACATGGTCTGCCTTCGGGTGACGGAAAAGCCCGAAAAGTCACTGAGGATATCCGAATCCCCAAATAAACTATTTCCTGAGATGGATCAGTCGTGACTTTTCCATGTTCACCATCAGACCCAGTTGCTGGGTTAAATCCAATGTTACGTTCGTGTCCTCCAGACATTGCTGTTTTGATTGTGCTCTTATGAGCCAATCGTCGAGGTAGAGAGAGACTCTGACTCCTGCCAAATGAAGCCACTTCGCCACATTCGACATCATTCTTGTAAAAATTTGAGGCGCCGTGCACAACCCGAAACACAGGGCTTTGAATTGATAAATCCTTCCCTGGATCACGAATCTCAGATATTTCCGGACCTTGGATGAATTGGAATATGGAAGTACGCATCCTGAAGGTCCAGTGTTACCATCCAGTCGCCTGGTCGTAACCGCTGCCAGTACTGAATCGTTCGTCTCCATCGTAAACTTGGTCTTTTCTACGAACAAGTTTAGCTGGCTTACGTCCAGTACCGGCCTCCAACCTCCTGATGATTTCGGTACTAGAAACAGACGGTTGTAAAACCTGGGGGATTCGTGATCCAGAACCGGTTCTATTGCCCCTTTTCCCATCATGGTGACGACCTGATGCCAAAGAGCCTCTCTCTTCTCTAAATCGATGTAATGAGCCCCTAGGGCTCTCGGAGCTGTAGCGAGAGGTGGTTTCTTGAGAAAGGGGATCTTGTACCCTTCCTTCGCTACCTTTACGGACCAAGGATCCGCTCCTTTGTTTTGCCAGACTTCCCAGAAGTCCAAAAGTCTGGCCCCTACACAAGTCTGGAGGACTTCTGCCTCATTGTTTTCGTTGAAGTTTTTTAGCACCTCTTTTGGCTGGAACCTTCTTTTTCCCTCTAAATGCTGGTCGGGAGAAAGTCCTACCCCGAAAGGGCTGCTGTGCTGTCTTCGTATCTTTCGTAGTCTTCTTCATGACCTTAGAAGGTAAATACTTCCTCACAGATGACGTAAGAAGATCTTGAGTAGCCTTCTGAGTGAGGGAGAGAGATATGTCCTTAATGATCTCTTGAGGGAAGAGCTGTCCTGACAGAGGAGAGAACATCAACTCCGACTTTTGCGCGTTCGACACTCCTTTAGCAGCGAACGAGCATAAGAGATGTCTTTTCTTCAAGACGCCTGCTGTGAAAATTGAAGCCAATTCATTAGCTCCATCTCTCAAGGCTTTATCTATACAGGACATGATGCTTCTCGACAACTCGGATACTGACGACTCTTCCATCTCCGAAGTCCGAGCCAGGGCCCCCAACGACCAGTCAAGAAAATTAAACACCTCAAAAGTCCTAAAGATACCTTTGAGTAAATGGTCGAACTCCGAAGAAGTCCACCACACTTTGGCTGAATGCAAAGCATGTCTACGGGAGCTATCCACTATGTTGGAGAAGTCTCCCTGGGAGGAGGCAGGTACTCCCAGGCCAAGACTTTCCCCCGTAGCATACCAAACACCAGACTTCGAAGCCAACTTAGCCGGAGGAAATACAAAAGAAGTCTTCCCCGACTCTTTCTTCTCCTTCAACCACTCATTTACGCGTTGAAGGGCTTTCTTGGCCGAAATGGACAAAGTCATTTTCAAAAACGACGATTTCTTGGCTTTCTTCGTCTTCGAAAATTGCGACAAAGGCGATGGCGGGCCTGAAGGTTGAAAATCTCCTTCAAACAGAGAAAGAAGGCACTCTGTTAGCCTCTTGTAGTCCGAAGAAGGAGCTTCCGTCTTGTCCTCTTCCGTACTCTCCGCAAATTCTTCCTCCTGCGAAGAAATATCTTGAAAACCAAGATCCTGCTGATTCTCCAAATCAGAGTCCTTATGCAGATCCTGTTTAGAAAGCGAATGCGGCACTGACTCCCTATAAAACTCCTCTCTTCCTTGTCGAGACAATGTTTTGACTTGCTGCCGCCTGCGTCCTGCGTCCTCCTGCACGCAAGCGTCCACCCTGCGTCCATCACTTCTCCTCTTGCGTCCTGCGTCCTGAACTTCGTCCTTCTTACAGGACGCACTGCGTCCTGGATCGCGTTGTACGTCCTGAGTCCTCTTGGAGGACTTAAACCGGGAGAGACGAGTCCTTACGTCTAACCGAAGGTTGTTCGGGCTTCATCCCCACCATGATTTGCACAATTTTACTGCCAATCTCTGCTGCATATCCCGCAGCACCTCCTTCGTTCCCGCCTCCTTACGAGACTCCTGATGATGAGGAGATCGAGGACGCACCGGGCTCACACGAGGCGGCGAGCGAACTTCCAACCGACGTGAAATCCTCTTCCTTTTGATAGGTATCATCTCTTCATCCTCCGATGAAAAAATCTCAGGGCTACTCCACCCTTCCTGTTCGAAAGCCCTTTCCTCCTGTGAAGATGACGGACAGTATGACCTCTTGAGAGGACGCGATACCTCCGCGAACCGCCTACTCCTTCCCGAGGCCGAACTATCCGAAGAATAACGGCACTTCCCAGTATCGCCTTTTCTATGGCGTACTGCAGCAGCCTGGGACGTATCAACAGGACTGCCTGAAGGGACGACTGATCGCAAGTCAACCCCTCTCGCCTCCCTTCGACTGTCGACATGCCTTCTCCCTTGGGTCTGGGAGCTTGACAGAGGTCTAGGTCTAGGAGCACGAGAGAGACGATCAGGCGCCCCCTCCACAACACTGTCACCAAACACTTCCACTTTGTCCGTTAAACGTTTAATTTGGTCTCCCATGGACGCAAGGGCAGCGAACACTTTCACTATTTGTGGATCAGTAGTATCCTCAGATACAGCAACTGGAGCAGGAGAAACCTGGGGAAAAGGTGCTACATCTACATGTGAATGAGCTGGAGAAGACACATGCAAAGAATCATCCAAAGGTTTACTCGAAGATCCCGATCTTTCACTCCTAGATACAGATCTTCTAACCCGATCTTTTTCCAATCTCTCCACATACTTCATAAGAGCCTTCCACTCTTTCTCATTCAGACACTGACATTCATTGCACCTATTGTCCCACGTACATACAAACTCCCGACACTTCTTACAAATAGTATGTGGATCTACCGATGATTTCGGCAGTCTCACCTTACACCCTTCTTTCACACAAACTCTAAACATACTTCCTGAATCAGACATGCTAGACAAAATCCAAACCAATCGCGATTGCCACTCTAACTTCGTGAATACGATACCAATATCCAAAAGTCAGATAACGAGCAGGAAATTCCAACAGAGAACCAACAACGATGTTGCCGGTTCGGCTGGCAGAGAAAATCTGAGGAAAACGGGAATAGTTCCAAGTACCAGCGCCACGGGAGCGGGGTGGCCATCACCTGAACTACCAGTGTACTAGCGGTTGCCGCGAGTTTTGTTTTTGAAATTCTGCCAGTGCGTCAAGAGGATAAGCTATATATATCCTGCCATGGTAAGTGTCATGCATAAAACTTAAACAATAACCTATTGATCAAAGCTACACATGACAAAATAATCCACATATTTCAAGTAACTTGCATTTTTCCCTGATATTTAACCCTTAAGGGATGGACTAAATATATATCATGCATGCACCCCTCCCCACACTGGGCTAACTTTAGGTTGGGGAAAAAATCAAGGGAAAGAGGAAGATATGCATATGCACATGGTGTAGGGAAAAAAAATTGTTTTCATTTTCCCTACCTTCCACAGAAAGTAAAGTGACTATATTTACAACCCTGTGTGGGGCCGTGTTAGGAACAATCGTTTGCCGATTGTTCCCTTGGTGGATTGTTGCCTCCTTTGTTTTTGTTTTTTAATTGCTGGCGAGTTGACGTCTGTTGGATGGCGTCAAACTTCGTCAGTCAGGTTCTGGAGGGCAGAACAACCAGTCAGGTTCTGGAGGGCAGAACAACCAGTCAGGTTCTGGAGGGCAGAACAACCAGTCAGTCAGAGGCAGTCAGGTATGATTACCTGTGGACCAGCATGAGGCAGCGTCAGGTACTGGATACCTGGTTATTTAATTGAAGTCTTCGTATGGTGTATGTCTTCGAATGGTGTATGTCTACGAGTTGGAGGTCAGCAGCCTTTGGCCAGCATTATTGTGTTTTCGTCGTCAAGAGGACTATGTGTCGAGTGCGACCTCACTGGGCAGCAGCAGTGACGCGTTTTCGTCCAGTGGTCGAGGAGGACTTCCATACTGCATCTGAGGACGAGATGGTTGTTGCATCAACTCTGTCTTGATCGTCCAGCATTCGAGGAGGATGTCCATATTGTCTCCAAGGACGAGGTGGTTGTCGTATCGGCTCTATCTTGATCGTCCGGCATTGGACTGTTGTCCTCATTGTTTGAGGAAGTGTTCCCGTTTTGCTCTTAGTATCATTATGCTGCTTTAGTGTCAATTTTAGTTATGTATTACGCTGCCTATTTCTATTTATTACATTTAAAGATTGTTATTGCCCTTATTTAGCCTATTTTGTGATTCTTTTTATTGTTTAGATTATGATTTTTCATGGCTTTGTTATTGAAGGGTGTATTTTATTGATTCTTAAACTGGTTTTACATATTGTTAGCTTATAATTTTTGTGTGTTTCTGCCACCCAGAACCTTGACTCAATGTACATTATGTATTTAAATCTTGTAAATAAATTAAGTTTAAGGTAACTTTTTAGTTTTGTTATGCTCCTCCCTCCTTTGTTTGTCACCTGTCGTCAGTCATTACAGCCCAATTGTTTATTATTTTTAAGAACCTGTCGATCTCGAGAGTCGAGATCTTAATATTGGCGACCTTGCCAGGATTGGTTCTGTTTTGGCTGACGGGGGTGTGGCAGCATCGGGGAAGAGTATTTTCTTTGTAAAAAAAAATTAATAATGATAATTTTTTTTTTCTGTTAGGTGGGGAGGTGTTAGGAACAATCGTTTGCCGATTGTTCCCTTGGTGGATTGTTGCCTCCTTTGTTTTTGTTTTTTAATTGCTGGCGAGTTGACGTCTGTTGGATGGCGTCAAACTTCGTCAGTCAGGTTCTGGAGGGCAGAACAACCAGTCAGGTTCTGGAGGGCAGAACAACCAGTCAGGTTCTGGAGGGCAGAACAACCAGTCAGTCAGAGGCAGTCAGGTATGATTACCTGTGGACCAGCATGAGGCAGCGTCAGGTACTGGATACCTGGTTATTTAATTGAAGTCTTCGTATGGTGTATGTCTTCGAATGTATGTCTACGAGTGGAGGTCAGCAGCCTTTGGCCAGCATTATTGTGTTTTCGTCGTCAAGAGGACTATGTGTCGAGTGCGACCTCACTGGGCAGCAGCAGTGACGCGTTTTCGTCCAGTGGTCGAGGAGGACTTCCATACTGCATCTGAGGACGAGATGGTTGTTGCATCAACTCTGTCTTGATCGTCCAGCATTCGAGGAGGATGTCCATATTGTCTCCAAGGACGAGGTGGTTGTCGTATCGGCTCTATCTTGATCGTCCGGCATTGGACTGTTGTCCTCATTGTTTGAGGAAGTGTTCCCGTTTTGCTCTTAGTATCATTATGCTGCTTCAGTGTCAATTTTAGTTATGTATTACGCTGCCTATTTCTATTTATTACATTTAAAGATTGTTATTGCCCTTATTTAGCCTATTTTGTGATTCTTTTTATTGTTTAGATTATGATTTTCATGGCTTTGTTATTGAAGGGTGTATTTTTATTGATTCTTAAACTGGTTTTACATATTGTTAGCTTATAATTTTTGTGTGTTTCTGCCACCCAGAACCTTGACTCAATGTACATTATGTATTTAAATCTTGTAAATAAATTAAGTTTAAGGTAACTTTTTAGTTTTGTTATGCCCTCCCTCCTTTGTTTGTCACCCTTCGTTCAGTAACTTTGTCCGAGTTCAATCTCAGACACCAACTTCTCACATCTCCCATCTGTGCAGTAGCCTGTAACATGAAAGATATTTGAAAAATTTACCTGTTAAGAGAGCTTTATGAAGAATCTTGGTGATATAAAACTTAAACAATAACCTATTGATCAAAGCTACACATGACAAAATAATCCACATATTTCAAGTAACTTGCATTTTTCCCTGATATTTAACCCTTAAGGGATGGACTAAATATATATCATGCATGCACCCCTCCCCACACTGGGCTAACTTTAAGGTTGGGGGAAAAAAATCAAGGGAAAGAGGAAGATATGCATATGCACATGGTGTAGGGAAAAAAAATTGTTTTCATTTTCCCTACCTTCCACAGAAAGTAAAGTGACTATATTTACAACCCTGTGTGGGGCCGTCTTTTACAAACCACTCATAATTTTTACCAAATCATTTTTTTCTAATGAATAATTTTATTTTGTAAAATTATAATTACAGCTCACACAATATCATAATAGATAAGGACTATGAGCAAATAAATAAAGGTATCATGGGACAGATAGCGGAAAAACATTCCCCAAGTCTAAGATCATACTGAGAGCGACGTCTGACTCCCTGAGCTGAGATACCACAGTTGCCACAAGTCATTTATAGACCATTGAAGTGCTCTGAACGTCTTTTGTGCTAAATTCATCCAAATTGTATGGTGTGTAATATTAATAATCACTGTGAGTTAGCCCGTCCACCACCCAAAACCTGTTTATGAAATTCATATGATGGCTCCCATACATTAGGGGTTAAACCTATAATCTTCTCTTTTGGCTTTTACAAACCAATAGAAGGACGATACTGTAAACAGAAATACAACACAACAATAGTATTGTAATATAAAAACTCAATATCATAAATTGAGTACATATGAATTTCATAAAAATACAGTAATACTGAGCTGACAAAATCATTTCTCAACTCCAAATCAAATGGTCTCAGAGGCAATTTATATGATATATTTACTGTTCAATGTAGGACAGTTTTGTCATTAGTGTAACTTTCAATTTCAACTGAACAATAGTATCTAAGTGGTCCTTCACCCTAGAGAGGTCTTGGCTGACCTCTTGGTCTACCTAATGGTCACTGATAAATGAGCAGAGGAACAAAATCACTCCTGCAACCTCTAACACAGTTTGGCATAAGAAGGCAAAGGCTGAAAGGGCCATAAACAACAGAGAATTTTGTCTGAAAACTAAATTTAGGAAAAACAAGAGAATCCTGTCCTTTCCCTATTGCATTAGTGGGAAGTAGTATAGGTCAATGTGTTACATATAATTATATGGAATGTGTTATTCCATATACCTATAAAAACTAAAAACTATGATTTATTAAAACCTGTGACCCAAGGGGTCAACCGGTGTGCTTGCAGGAGTGTGATCGGAACAGATAAGATAATGTAGGCTAAGCCTTGACGTGTTGTATCAATCAGCGTCCTGGTTTGCAAGCCATCTGTGGTCATCAAATCTATTGTTTTGTAAACCGTCGACAAAGCTTTCTGCTTGAGAAACCATGTTGACCTATAACCCCAGACAGTCCTATGTGACTTGTAATCTATTGTCATCTGTGTGTATGTTCGTATGACAAGCTATTGTCTGCTCACCTATGATTTGTAAACCAACTTGTATGTCAGACTTCAGTTAGCATTCTCCATTGGAGGACAAACCTTACCCACACTTCACGATGTAAGATAGAAGAATGATTCTATTTTTGTAATCTGTGTTTCAAACACCAAAACCTTACATCAGAAAGAAGATACTGAATGAACTTAGAATTATCATCAGGTCCATGATACTCCAACGAGGATGGGAGTCATACCAACTGACCTTAGCGCATCATATCGCAGGTCCTTATAACCTACAGGGCGCCTTATCAGACGCAGGCCCAGCCCCTACTGGTCCTGATTAAGTACATAGGGTAGAAAACCGCATGGTACAGGGGTGGACCATGTACGATCAATGTGTACAACCCCAAAAAAAGTACATTACAACGCGTCCTGACATCAGAGATGGGCATCAGACGCGACTTCTTGTTGGTGAGAAACGGAGCTAAAGAACTCTACTCTGGTGTCAGGACGCGTTATAATGTACTTTTTTTGGGGTTGTACACATTGATCGTACATGGTCCACCCATGTACCATGCGGTTTTTTACCTTAGGTACATTAGCCCTAGTAGTAACTACCTAGCTACCTACCTACCTAGTAGTAGCTAGGTATAGGCTAGGTAGTAGGTAAAGCTAGCTACCTAGTAGTACCTAAAAAGGGTTTAATTTGAATTTCTAATAAGATAGGGCTTAAATAGCAATGGGCCACGTCTGCTCACGATGAGAATTAGTAGCTAATTTCATTTTCCAAATTAGCTACTAGGTAGTTCCTCCCCTGTAGGGGAAGAAGGCAGCTGAATGAATGAACGGCTGACAGCTCGCGAGACTTACCGTCCGTAACTTGTTCCTTTCGAATATTCTCTCTAATCTTCACAAATGAAGTACTTGGGTACTTCAGAATTTCATCGTTTCCATAGGCTTGCGATTGGCTGACGAATTCATTGCTGTCACACAGTAATTTCTGAAATTGACGTCCTTAAAAAGTAACGACTGCAGAGGATGTGCGTAACTTACTTCGCGGGGTAAGGTTAGCTTAGGATGTGGAATTGAGACTCTGCCTTCACAACGGCTCCTCAGTTTCTCGTGTGTTGCCTCTTAGATTAGAATATAGATTCTTTCCTTTCATGTTTTCTTATTTCAGTAATGCATAGCATAGTATTCAGCTCTTTCTGCTCAATATTTTCTTCACTAATTAAAGCTTGCCAGCTACGTCTGTCTTGTGCTCTTCGTATGGTTGATGCAATTCTGAACACAGCAATGTAAATTACATATAAATTCTTACACATGCAGAGGAATGATCATAACTACTTCGACCTACATGTCTATTATATATTTTTTATTATAATGTATTTCCACCTGCTTTCATGAATATAATTTATGCATATGTTTTGTCTTACGCTTGTTTTCTATAGAAATAATTTGTCCTTTCTATTTCTTAGGCATACGATGCCATAGTATATATCCAGGCTCATTAGTTCTACCGCTCTCATTGGACAAAATACCATGGAAATCGTAAGGAACAGTACAGGAATGAATTCAATATTATGATGAGAGAGAGAGAGAGAGAGAGAGAGAGAGAGAGAGAGAGAGAGAGAGAGATAGAGAGAGAGAGGAAGGAGCGAGAGAGTGGAGAAGAGAGAGAGAAGAGAGAGAGAGACTGAGAGAGAGGAGTAGAGAGATTCATAGTACTGATGGTGGACTTGCGACTAGGAAAAGGCAGAGTGGTGGGCAGTGCACATGTCCCTAGCAATATACCCCTCATATATTGAGAAATTATCAAAGAAGCTAATGATGAATTCTCTTAATATGAATATTAGAGATATTATTATTAATGTTTTTTTCTATTTTCGCGCTTTTTTTTTTAACCGCCAAAATTTCCGATAAGTGATCGTTCATTCGCGTCTAAGAGATATCTTTGTTGTGATACTGACTTATTATTGTGCATTTGGGTGCAGTGAGAATGATAGTGGGACTTACGAGCTCTTTTCGTTTCCAAAGGATCCCAGGTACTTTAACATGATTATGCATTTGTTACAACTGATATGGAATATAAAAAATGCCAAAAAAAATGGCTATTGTTGTCAGAAATTTCTCCCCGACTGGGTATAGGTGTTAGGTCCGTGGATGGGTCCGTGGGACTATGATGATCTGCTGCAAACATTTAGGAGACGGACAAGCAAAAACCCTTGGAAAATCCCACGACATCAGTCTCTAAAAGTGTGAAACACACACAATGTAATGGGAAAAATATTCCTTTAATTGTTAATTTAGGAATTGATTCATCATCCTCCTCTAATATCTTTACTGTTGTAAAACTGATTGGAACTATAAAATGTTTTCGTTTTTGTTGTGGACACGAGTGTGGCAGTGTAGCCAGTCCCTTGTTTTGTTTATCTTTCACTTTGAGTATGGGAACGCTGCCCTGAATCTTTCGTCTGCAATTTGGTAACACTAGCAACACGTAAGAATCACGAATGCTCTCTAGTGTGAGGACGTCAAACGGTCCACCCTTTCATTTTGGCTATTTTACCAAATTGTTAATACAAATGATTATCTATCCCTTGCAAGGGATCTAGTCCAGAGATCTAGTCTAGGAGTTCTGAAGACTAGGTAAATTAATCAAGTCCAGGAGACTAGGCCTGGGAGAAATTTAGCATGATGTACTGAGTAATAAAGAAACACGCTGAGTACCAGGAATTTTCTTCAATACCCCTAAAATGGAAATCAACACTTCAACTGCCTCCCAGTGGGAAGACATCACCTGGCCTCAGCAGTAGTAAGACCCATACACACAAGGAATATCATGTAATAGCAGGTAGGACAGGCCTACCCTATTTTCCAGGCAGCGTAAACGTCAGTCTTCATACCCACTGTGTCAACTATGACACAGTACCATTCTCCGACCCGTCTCCAGGCAAGAAGACTGACAAAAGTGTATATGTATACTAGTAGTCTTATTCTTCTCGTATCTTAATGTTATGGCGGGGAAAAACTGCCCGTGACATTTGGTGGCAGCGGTGGGATCTATAGCCCAGTGCTATTGATCCAGACCCACTGTGCCTATATATTATGTAGGTCACTTATAATGTTTTGTCGTATTGTATGCATTTCATTATACAATATTGTTGATTTTTGTCTGATTAAGGTCATGACTTATTTACATGCATATTCATTATTTCTGTAGGGAGATGTATGGCATTGTCTCTTGATGTAGTTTACATTGTATTATTTGATTATATATGTACGTGTTTGAAATATTGTAGCAATGGCGACTGGTACTGATGAATCATATATTGATCTAATTCAGTTAGAACAAGAAACACAACAAACATTACTGACAGTTAAGAGCTTCACTCAATCCTACCAGGGCGTTTGGTCTCAAGTGGGAGATTTAACAAATCAAGACAAGGACTTGGACCAGAAGTTGGTTGACATACAGGGTACAATACAACACTTAACACCCAACCATAGTAACACTCAACCACCCATAATGTCCACCCCACATATGTCTCACATTCCAAGTAATGAACAAAGGTATAATGTGAAACATTTTGTACAAGAATTCACGTAGTGCCCTGGTTGGGAATGCAATTGTGTCTTATGGGTCTTGTCTTATAGGAAATTGTCAGAGTTTTGCTCTTGTAGTACTGGTTTTGTACATCTTAGAGGATAGAGTACACCACTTTCCAAACCCCTTTGAGATTCATGTTTAGAGTCATTTCTAGCCAATAGCGCTGGTGAGTTTGATAATCATTAGGACGCCTCAATAGGAGTAAATTCTGTCTTCACATGTGGAGAACTCTTTTGTTGCAGAGTGATGTGACATCCTGTGTAAGTGGAGTCAATCTAACCCCAGTATTAGGCTAGACAAAGCTATTAGGAAAGCTGTATTGAACGCACACCCATAGGGTAGTGTCCCCATTTAGTACTCAAGTATATCCTTGTGTTATGTTGTTGCAAGAGCTCCTTTAGTCTCTAGTTGAGATCGTTGCTTGTTTCTTCTGTACAAGACCTGTTTTTCCGCAGTCGCAGACCCATCTAAGGAGCTGTTTGGTTCCGTTAGGAAAAATTGTCCTTGATATTAGAGTGGACATGAATCAATTCTTCCCCGAGGGAAAAGCTTTGTAATGGGAAAAATATTCCTTTAATTGTTAATTTAGGAATTGATTCATCATCCTCCTCTAATATCTTTACTGTTGTAAAACTGATTGGAACTATAAAATGTTTTCGTTTTTGTTGTGGACACGAGTGTGGCAGTGTAGCCAGTCCCTTGTTTTGTTTATCTTTCACTTTGAGTATGGGAACGCTGCCCTGAATCTTTCGTCTGCAATTTGGTAACACTGGCAACACATGTAAGAATCACGAATGCTCTCTAGTGTGAGGACGTCAAACGGTCCACCCTTTCATTTTGGCTATTTTACCAAATTGTTAATACAAATGATTATCTATCCCTTGCAAGGGATCTAGTCCAGGGGATCTAGTCCAGAGATCTAGTCTAGGAGTTCTGAAGACTAGGTAAATTAATCAAGTCCAGGAGACTAGGCCTGGGAGAAATTTAGCATGATGTACTGAGTAATAAAGAAACACGCTGAGTACCAGGAATTTTCTTCAATACCCCTAAAATGGAAATCAACACTTCAACTGCCTCCCAGTGGGAAGACATCACCTGGCCTCATCAGTAGTAAGACCCATACACACAAGGAATATCATGTAATAGCAGGTAGGACAGGCCTACCCTATTTTCCAGGCAGCGTAAACGTCAGTCTTCATACCCACCGTGTCAACTATGACACAGTACCATTCTCCGACCCGTCTCCAGGCAAGAAGACTGACAAAAGTGTATATGTATACTAGTAGTCTTATTCTTCTCGTATCTTAATGTCATGGCCAGGAAAAACTGCCCGTGACAACAAAACCATAATGTTACAATATTTCGCCAATTCCATTTTTTCAATATCGACATTCACATGAACTACAATATTTCATATGTCGAAAACCGCATTCCCTACTTAATCTATGTAGGGTATTTTTGCTTACTCAAGGAGTAACCCTACAAACTGCTTTGTTGTTTGGGGGGGGGGTGGTAGGAAAGGTCTGAAAAGGGTGTTTTGCGTTGCATTAAGGATACAGGAATTTTAGGATAGGATATTTATGATTTATTCATTAAAATGAAAATGTAAAAGAATTATAATTTGCATATTAAACAGTACAGTAAAATTATATCTAATATGATTTAATCATAATTGTTTTTCACTTTCATTGGTGAAAATACGGGCTAGCTATCCATAGATTTTAGCACGTTTTAATTTATTTGATGTGGGACCCCGAGTTCATGAAGATTGTATTTATTTTAACTGACTGTTCAGCAGAGAGTTACCAGCAGTTATCAACATAATAAGAGAATATGCTAATAGAGTGATTGAAGAAGATATAGACAAAGTTTTAGATGTTTTTGAAAAAAAAAATACAGGGACGTGAAAAGTATTTTTTTCTAAATGGATTTTTTCAGTAAGCCTTAATTAAGCATGAATTTACGTTTAGGAAAAGAAGCACTTTATTTTTCTAACCTTGTTTTAATTTAGAATGAAGGTGAACTAGAATTTACTGCACTTCTTAATAATTACTATATTATCTATACCATTCAACCATTGCAATTGATTTCAGTAAAACCCATATTAACCCTTAAACGACGGAGCGGTAAATAAAAAAATGACTCCCGTGTGCCGGAGGGGTTTGAGAGTGAGCGCGTAAGCGGAAAAAATATTTTTTTCAAAAAATCACAGCGCGCTTATTTTTCAAGATTAAGAGTTCATTTTTGGCTCCTTTTTTTCTCATTGCTTGAAGTTTAGTATGCAACCATCAGAAATGAAAAAATTATCATTATCATATATAAATAATGCGATATATGATAGCGCAAAAACGAAATTTCATATATAATTGTATTCAAATCGTGCTGTGCGCAAAACGGTTGAAGGTAACAAGTTACTTTTTTTTTCGTTGTAATGTACACTAAATTTCAATCATATAGGTATATAACAAATTGTAAAACGATAAAAGCAACACAGAGAAAATATTATCACAAAATAATGCATGAATTCGTAACGCGCTTACGTAAACACATATTTTTTTCAAAAATTCACCATAAATCTAAATATTGTCCTAGAGACTTCCAATATGTTTCAGAATGAAGACAAATGATTGAATATTACTATACTGTAAGAATATTAGCTTACAAATGCAGTTTTCGACCATATCTGACGAGCTAAAGTTGACCAAATGTCGAATTTTTTATATATATATTTTTTTATATGCAATTATTTCGGAAATAAGAAAAGCTACAACTTTCAAATATTTTTCGTTTTATTTTACATGAAATTGCGCACATTTTCATATATAAAACTCTATGAAATGCCTAATATGAAACGGAGCAAATATTCCGAGAATGGGACTTACGCATTTCGGAGATTTGTGGCGGAGAATCCGCGCGCGGAGGGAAGGAAAGTTTTTTTTAAAAATTCACCATAAATTTAAATATTGTGATAGAGACTTCGAATTTGTTTCACGATGAAGATAAATGACTGAATATTACTAGACTGTAAGAGTTTTATCTTACAATTGCGTTTTTCGACCATTTCGGTAGAGTCAAATTTGACCGAACGTGGTTTTTTTTCTATTTATCGTGATTTATATGCAAATATTTCGAAAATGAGAATAGCTACAACCTTCAACTATTTATTGTTTGTATTATACATGAAATTGCGCATATTTTCATATATAAAACGTTATGTAACGGCTAATTTAAAATGGTGCAAACATTACCACAATCGCACGTATGATTTTTTGGAAGAAGTTTACGCGCGGACGTAAAGAAAATGTTATTTTTTTCATAAATTCACCATAAATCGAAATATTGTGCTAGAGACTTCCAATTTGTTGCAAAATGAAGGTAAATGCTTGAATATTACTAGAATATAAGCGTTTTAGCTTACAATTGCGTTTTTCGACCATTTCGGTAGAGTCAAAATTGACCGAAGGTTGAAAATTTGTCACTTATCATTTTTTATATGAAAATATCTCAAAATTAATAAAAGCTACAACCATGGGTTGTTTTTAGTTGTATTGTGCATGAAATTGCGCACATTTTCATATATAAAACTTTATGTAACGGCTAATTTAAAATGGTGCAAACATTACCACAATCGCATGTATGATTATTTTCGGAAGAGTTACCGCGCGGACGTAAGGAAAAAGTTTTTTCATAAATTCACCATAAATCGAAATATTGTGCTAGAGACTTCCAATTAGTTGCAAAATTAAGTTAAATGATTAAATATTACTAAAATATAGAGTTTTAGCTTACAATTGCGTTTTTTGACCATTTCGGTAGAGTCAAAGTTGACCGAAGGTTGAAATTTTGGTACATCGTTATTTATATGAAAATATCTTAAAACTGATAAAGGTACAATCATGAGTATTTTTTTGTTGTATTCTACATAAAAATGCGCACATTTTCATATATAATACTCTATGTAACGGCTAATTTAAAATGGTAAAAAAATTATGTCAAAGTGACGAAATAATTTCCGAGATGTGTCACAGATACTTTTTAGTGCAGCAAGAAAGAAATTCGCGCTTGCGCGCCTGCGTAACGATTGTAAACAAAACAACACCTTGATCCGTGAACTCCCAGCATCCCCAAGGCGCGTGATTCAAGAGAGACAAAAAATGTCGACGTAAAATACGTCCAGTCGGCGTTTAAGGGTTAATGTTATTTTTTATGAATTAAGGAAGTCGAAGAATGATATAATATGCTCATTAAAAAAAGTATGGATGTTAGATATTATTTCCTTAGCAATGCACTATAGTTTGATGTAAAATCCCAGGGTCATGATAATATTTGTCTTATATCTCTCATAATAAGCGCTTAAGAAATCCACGCTGAATCCTGATCCTGTAAAGGTGGGCTCTCTAGATAAAGACTTTGCTATCTCTGAGCTTTTCTCTACAAGTAAATCAAGAAAAGTAAGCTGTTTGACTCTATTTCCATAACAAATTTTCTTTTTACTATTGAGCATTAAGGTAATCGATGAATGGTGCAATATACATTTTTTTTAATATCTGGAAAATATATACGTAATGTTTTTAAATGGGTTAAATTCCTTAGGCGTGCTCGACAACCATGTCTGACTGTCAAATCTCATACGTAAGGTAGCGAAGGTAGCAGACATAGGATTTCCCTTAGGCTTGCTTTAATGTGCATATTCATTTTTCATTAAAAATGGTGCATAGAGATGTTCGATATGCTAGCTGCTAACTCCGCCCACCGCAGGTGACGTCACAACGAAGGCGAGCTCTATGATTGGCTGGTGCAATACCAGTACACATCTCGGGAATATGCGTCCCGTACTCCTAACACCAATGCATAAAAGGGTTCATATTTATATATCCATAGGGAAAATAGTGTTTGCTGCGAATTCACAAACTTGTCAACATGGGTAACATTGGAAATGAGAGGCAGAAAAAATAGTGCAACACTACTTGGCAACGTTACATTGCATCTGCAATTTTGGATAATGCAAAAAGAATTATGTCGTCTCAGATTTGAGCATGACAGTACATAACCCGAAGGAGTGTTGTTTTGTTATCTATATTTTTGTACAACTGCCCAACATGATAAGGCATTTCCAATTACTAAATGATTTCGTTTTCTAATGTGCTTCTGCGTTTCTTTTTTTCTTTTATTCAGGTCACCTATTGTTCAAGAAAAAAGTTCGAAAAAATAGTTTCTCTGTTGAAATTTGCGCGTGTTCCAGAAAGTCTCCAGGTTTCATATAAGAATATTATAGTTAGACAGATCTAAAAAACTGAGAGATTGTTTTCGTCTTTGGGTAAAAACCCTGTTGCCGCCACATTTACCAGTATCCAGTTTTGAATACCTTACTTTATAACACATGAATCAATAAATCGGTAGCTTAAAGTTTTTAGCTTGTTTTGCTGAACTAAGCGTTCACATATTGTGATTATAATTTTATTTGTAAATAAAATGAGAAATCGAATCTATAAACGTGAAAACTGATTCGAAAGACCTGCCACTTTTCCTGTTACCTTTGACAGGCGATAGCAGGTGGGCCAAGCCTATTAAACCATGAAGTTTAAAGGAATTATCTCTTAAGCTACCCTTTGGATAAGCCCCACCGCCCGGTCTAGCTGAGAACTCTAGCGCCAAAAGGATGACTTCTTGAAATATCGGCGTTAGTTTCAGGTAGACGTCCGACCTTGCTTTCTTTGCGCGCACATTTGCGGCGCAATTTACGGTGCTGGCTTTACGTCCGTTAGCCCGTGTCCTGTTTACCAGCTATTCAAGGTCATTTCACCGCGATGATGCCCACGATCCACATACGTGGGCATACGCCGTCGTGATACGTGAATGTGTGACCCCAGCATAAGGATTAATGGAAACGCTTCAGTTACTTTTCCCATCTTTTATTTTCATAATGCGTCTTTTCATGGCATAAATAGAGGCGAAAAGTGTTAGACATTTTATCATTCTTTTAAAGAACATAGTTAATTATTTCATCATCCATAATACCTTAATTTATTACCCAGAAATACAATACAAATTTTTCATAATCTTATATACATATAACCTATTACTAGCACAAATTTAAAGTTATTCTCTTTATGTCTGCTAATTCCTTAGTCCTTGCTGTTTGTTATCGCCTACTATTGGGAATTATTGACCACTAAGTGAATTAACTTAGTATATATCTGGCGACTCTTTCCTGCGACCTGCGATTGAAGTTTAGCAGTAATCTGCTTACTAGCATAATCATATCTCACTTGCAAATATTTTTCAGTCGTTGTTTTAATCAGTAAGTGCAAGCGATTGTCCAATGGTTGAGTACATACAAGTGATAATCGAACTCTGAAAATATTGTTTTGCCTCTGTAAGCTGCCAATACTGAACTAACTCATTTATGGAAGTTAACTCTCCCCAGTGTTTTGTTGCAGGACAACATTTCCCTCATATTTTTCCGCATGTATTGCATGTATCAACAACATCATTTGATGGATACACCAATTTTCCTTTGGTTTTTAATTTGATGAGGTGTGACGAAAATGAGCGTCTGTTAACGTTAATGCATCAATGCAGACCTCACACTGTAAAGAATTTTTTTTTTTAACTGAAAAACAACAAAGCCTGCAATATAAGCTACTATTTTAAATGAACATTTTGACAAGTGGTAATGGTTTGGAATATAATCATGGTCATCTTCCTTGTCATCTGAATATGCTTCTTGAACTTTTAAAACTCAATGTCTTGAAACAAAAGCATTTATATTCCTTACTGCAACCTGCTCTTTTATTCTGCTTGAAGCAGTTAATATGGGCACCGACTCTGATGGCATTAAATCATTATGTACAAGTAGCCTTTTGTAAGCAGCAGAGAATTGTCTCGCTGTTGGATTATCATTATGGCCTCCCATACTTCTTACTTGACCAAAGAATAGTTCAATATGATCCTGACTGAATTTGTAGGTCATCAAAAATTGTAAAGGCCCACCATCTGATGCAATACAGGTTTCGTACAGAATCTGAAGACTTCGTATGCAATAGAGAAAGCCAATTAAACCAGTTTTTCGATCGTATTCTAAGATGTCTTTACCATCCTGAAGTTTCAAAATCTGATATATGTTTCTGCTTTTATTAGAAAATCTTTAATGTCACTTGCATTATTCTTCTGAATTGGTCTTTCAAATCCATTGGTATTTAGATTTCGAGAATTTGATATGTCAAATAAGGTGTTGAATACCATAATGAATTCAATAGTAGCTTCACTTCCCTCAAATTCACTTTTTTCATCAAGGCTTTATAGTTTCAGTAAACGTGTTAACTGTCTGCGGATAAAATGGAGTACGAAATTATGTGCACCGTAAGCAGAAGAGGACGCACACAAGAAAACTAAAAGAACGAATTAAAATAACATTGCGTATCAAAAATAAAAAGTATGACACCTTAGTCATCGCAAGGTCGCGTACCTATGGTCGACCCAGGGATTCAGTTGCCAGTCCCAATATGGCGGCCAGCGACCTGAGTGGCTTCACTTATCCCGCAGCAAGGCGTCTCCTCCCATTATTCCTCCAAGGATGGCTGAGGACTTAAGAAGGGGACGATTTAAAGGTTAAGAGAGAACTGGCAACAGGGTTTTTCTCAAGGAAGTAAACAATCTATCAGTTTAGATCTGTCGGACTATAGTAATCCAAACTATTTGATAAAGTTTACCTACATGCTCCATGAAAGGAACAGCGAAGAGCTGCAATTGACTGTAAAGGTGCGTTCACACGGTCGAACAATGTCCGACGGACAAACATTGTTACCAATTAACAATTGTCTACCGGTCTTTGCCTTGTGAGCAGAGTAAAAACAGTGGTATACAACCTCATCTGGTACCACTGTTTGTTGCCAGATCTACCTCCATCGTTTCAACGCTTATGACGTCATCCTGCTTCGCCTATGATATGGTAACAATGTTTGTCCGTCGGACATTGTTCGACCGTGTGAACGCACCTTTATGTTTCTTAAAACATAAAAAACTCAAAGTAGTAAATGCTCAGCCTTCGTCTTCAAAATCCCTCTTTCTCAGTCAGAGGTCATCCCAAGAGGGATTATCGGTCCTGGAAAATCCGTTTAGCCGCGGAAATCCCACTGGGAAAAGGTATTTATCTTCGTCCCTTTTAACCATGAACCTTAATCCGAGTTAATAGTCTGTCGGTCAATTTGGAGATTTAATAGGGATTAGTCCCTATGTTTTCATTATCTGGATTTTGTTTCTATATAAAAGGGAACAAACCACCGTTGCTTTCTCTCCTACTGACGGGTACCGCAAGGTTCAAAGGGGTTGCAAACCTGCCTGTCACCTTCTTTCATTTCTACAACTAACCGCCAAAATCACGTTTTTGTAACTTTACAGATAATCCAGCTACAGGCTGCTCCAGGAGCAAGAGCCCGTGCCAGCACAAGGCTGGCTTAATCTTCAACAACAACAAACCATAGTCATTCATTCCATTTCTATCAACTCACGAAGAGCATAGGTCTCCTTGTATCCACACAGCCAAGAATACAATTTTTGAGACATTTGAACCCCAAGTATGTCGAAGAATAGAGAGTTAATTTATGAAGGTCGTGTGTTTCAAGATAAGTGGACGATAGACTTTTTTTTTTTTTTTTTCGCAAACCGTGCGCCTCGTTTGTTCAGAGATAATTAGTGTACTGAAGGAGTATAATTTGATAAGACATTACTTAGCAAAACATCCTTCTTATTACAATCTTATTGGCCGACCAGAAGAAAAAGTTGAAAATTTGAGAAATACCTTGATAGGGCGGAAAACGATTTTTTTTAAAGAAATAGAATGAGAATAATAATATTGCACAAGCCAGTTACATTGTTGCAGGAACAAATTGCTAAGTATGCGAAAACCTACAGTGATGGAGAATTTATAAAAGAATGTTTGCTTGTTGTACCTGAAATCGTGTGTCCAGAAAAAAGAAAAAAGAATTTGAAAATATCAGTTTATCACAAAGAATTGTGACAAGGCGCATTGAAGAATTGGGTTCTGGTATAGAATTAAGCCTTATGAAGTTATGCTTGAAATTCGAAACTTTTTCTTTAGCCTGAGACGAGAGTACTGATGTGACAGATATAACTCAGCTTGCAGTGTTTGTGAGTGGTGTTGATTCTGATTTTGATGTTACAGAAGAGATGCTTCGATTGCAACATATTTTTCAATCTTTCAACTGAAAAACTTTATAGTTTGGCAACAGATGGTGCACCTTCCATGGTAGGAAGTCAAAGTGGATTAGTTTCTATTGCATTTCTCTGCATGATCCATCAACAGAATTTATGTGCAGTCTCTCTGAGATTTTCTAATATGTCCACTGCTGTTGTGTCTCATGTGTCAGCTTCATAAAATCCAGGGCCCTAAATCATTGGCAATTTAAAGAATTCTTGTTTTTGTTTGTTTATTAACAAGGTGTTTTTACGTTGCATGGAACCAGTAAGGTTATTCAGCAACGGGACCAACGGCTTGACGTGACTTCCGAACCACGTCGAGAGTGAATTGCTGTCACCAGAAATACACATCTCTCACTCTTCAATGTTGTGCCCGAGAATCGAACTTGCGGCCACCGAGGTGGCACGCCAATACCGTACCGACCACGCCACCGAGGTGCTTTTAAAGAATTCTTAGGCGATATGGATGTAGATGGTACCCTTGCCTATTATTGTGAAGTACGATGGATAAGTAAGGGTAAAATGTTGAAGCAATTTTATGAGCTCAGAAAAGAAACGTTTGTTTCATGGTAGTGAAAGGAAAGTCGGTTTCGGGACTTCAAAATGAAGACTGGGTCTGTGATTTAGGTTTCCTTGTGGACCTTACGTCCTGTCTAAATGAATTCAATTTGAAATTGCCGGGTAGAGGTCAACTTGTTCATTTGTAGTATAACCATATCAAAGTGTTTCAATCTAAACTGAAAGGGGGAAATGTTTTCCACTTTCCGACTTTGGCACAGCATCGACAACAAGCAGATTTCTCTTCCTTTGCAAATGAGCTCCAGTCACTCAAGATGAAATTATCCGACTGACAGATTCCAAGACTCTAATCACCAAGATTTTCATTTTACAATGGTTTCTTCACCATTTGGAGCAGATGTTGAATCTGTTCCTGAAAATTTGCAGATGGAATTATTTGATCTACAAGGATTCAGAGATCTCTACTGGGGTTTTATATGTCTTTACCGAGAGAAGATTATTCGATGTTGAAACAAGCAAGAAATTTAATCTAAAACTAAGCCAAGACTTTGGTTAAATCGAAAACTAAGTCAAGACTTAGGTCAAATATAAAACTAAGTCAAGTCTTACTAATGAACACTGGCAGCTTTACTTAGGAGTAGCGACATCTCAATTCCTACCTAATAGTGAAAATATGGTGAAGAATGTGAATGTGCAAAAATCTCATTAATACAGGTTTTCGATAATTATATGCTCTTTATATAAAATATCAATGATTTTTTTTCACATCAATCTTTCAAATTATATATATTAATACTAGTATCACTTTTATCAATAGGAAATAATAAAGAAATGTCATTGAAACATTCATAAAGTAAAAAATTAAAATACAAAGAAAATTGAGCCTGCGACATTAAAACTAATAAAAACAAAGAATTGAAAAAAAAAAATGTATACAGGGAGAGTAATAATTCTTGCATATCTGCGGCACTCACCCACTTGGAAATAATCTAGTAGGAAAATGCAGCCCCCAATTGACGAACAGTTGCCCATGCCTGCTCAGGCACTTACATGATGCTGCCGTCAATTTAAGGAATATAGATATAAATTTTGGCTTAAATTTATTCTGACAGTTCCGAGAATAGCCTTGAGCCGTAAAAAAAAAAGAATGAAGCAAACAAGCAAGCATACACAAAGGTAAGCTAAATACAAGCTAAATGAAAAAGGGCAAAGGTGCCACATTTTTCAGCTGATGTTTTAGCTGCAGATGAATCCTTATTTAGTTGTTATTTACTGTGCTTTGTATTTCACTTTTCGTTTACTCTATTCTGTGGAAACTTCCTCTCAGGCTAACAGCCTCTACGAATTTCTGGGAACGCGGTACACGCAATAATGCTAACAGCAATAAAAACAATGCTAATAGCAATACAACAATAAGAATTCCTGCAGCTTCTCGTTACGTTTTCTTGGTCACGTAGACCAACAACTCTTTTATACAATTTTCTTCGAAGGAGATAAAAGATAACGTACGGGCTGGGTTGGCCTATTTAAAGTGGTTGCAACTACGACGCATAACAGTCTTCAGGAGTCGTCCACAGCAAAGAGACACTGAATTCAAGTCACTCGTTTTACGAAGGTAACCATGGAAAGCGCTTCGAGGTAAGAGTTTCCATAAAAGTACTGTCTTTTTTTTTTTTTTTTTTTTAACTCCTGCTCTTTCACACTTCAACCAGGCTACTTTACGATCAATGTCTGCAAGCAGTTAGATTATACTTACGAAGTGTATGAATATTGCTGTAAGATGATAGTCGCCATCAATATGCTTTTCTTTCTGTCATGAATTACTTCAGTAAAAACTTAATATATTCGCCGACAATGTTCATGTAACAAAATAATTTTCACTAAAAGATTTTCTACCGCCAGGATTAGTTCATAATCATCATCGGATGTTACACAACGGTAAAACCAAACATCATCATCAAAAAGACATCATAAGAGGTCCATTCCCATACTTATCATCATTTACTTCTTTTCCATTGGAGTTCTTAAGATTATCCAGGATTCGTCACAATCACAGCAGCTGTCTTCCTCATCACTATTTGTTTTCTATTCTCGCACACATGGTCCCTTTCTTCTTGAATATCGCCTGGCAACTTAGCACCCAACGCCCATTGATATTGAATTCACTTTAACTAAAGAATAACTTACAATCGGTGGGAGTTATGTATAGAGATACGAACCTATGTTTGCTTGTGAATTTGATACAGAAGCAGACACTTGACTTACACACTTCAGTAAAGAGAATGTTACGAGTGTTGCGCATTCATAAGGGACAAAACTATCATCAAACTATCATGTCAAACGCGTCTAGGTTGGGATCCTGGCTGAGGCAGATGTGTTTGTGCTACACCTTGTATAACGAAGCTGCACTGTGAGGTTATTTAGACCTGTGATGTTATATGCAAGTATCGTGTGGCATATGTTATGAACCGTAGATGGTTCATCAGGTTCTTTCAATGAAAATTAAAATATAGGACTGAAATGGCCGGAGGAACAGACATACCACAGAAGAGTGTGTGAAAAAAATCAGAAATGCCTTAAATCTAATTTATTACATATATATGTACATATTTACAAATGAGTACAGGTTCTAGGCGACGAAACTACATTAAATGATCATTAACATTTAAAAGTCAAATAAATGAATCATTAGATAATTCATATTCTCAGACAGAACAACAAACATTCATAAACAAAAGTAAAGGCTTAACAGCAGCAGTGAAAAATCAATGAACATCAAATTCAAAATATACATTTAAATAGCAAATCAATTTCTGAGCCATACACTTGCTCCACACTAAATAAACCATCATGCACAATAAAATGTTCAATTGATTAAATCAGTAAACCTCCAAAAATAGGCAGCATAATAATAACAATGATAAATCACCAAAGCAGCAAAAAGAATTATTAAATTCACACAGCACCAATAATAAGACATTTAATTACATACACAGTATAAATAACATTAACAACAATACCTCAAAGGGAATACCAGAACTTCAGGCAGCACCACACACAAAAATAACCATCTCTACAGAGACGTCAAGACAGTCTCTACTGTCAAAGAGGATGTAGTACATCACCAGACAATCACCGTCAAGTCACCACAACAGCCCATGACTGCTGACAGGAACATATCCAAAAATACACATGACTGCTGCGGCGAAGTCAAAAAGACAACTGGTTGGCCGTCTCACTGGATACACTGCTCCACAGACGACTACATCCTGCAGCTGCCGAAGACAACATCAGGTCACCAATACCTGCTGTTAAAGTCCAGTATCCACGCTGCAACTGCCAAATACAACAGGTGACCAGTACCTGCCGCTCAAATCAAGTAGCCATACTGGTATTCAGCTACTGCCTTCTTGGCTGAGTATTGCCAAGAACCTGTCTGTCTGCCACCCAGAACCTGACTGACTCAGTCACTCACAGTGTGACAAAAGTAAACTCGTCATGTAGACGAAAATACCGAAAAGCAGGAGAAACAGGGAAACTACCAAACCAGGATCGTTCAAACAAAACAACTGATCCTGACAGTATACTTCCCATCCTTGTCTGCGATTGTGACGATAATTTCTAAGTCAGAATCTTCTTTTATATAAAGGCGATGTGTCAAACTCATGATGATAACTTAATAACGGTATATTTGCAAAACTAGATCTCTTGAGTAGAAGGCAAGAAGGTAGTTAGGAGAACCTGATTCTAGGAGGGAAAGTAGAGTTCAGTTACAATGCATTTACAAAGGTATAGGAGAGCACAGCTTAGCTCAGCATACATAACATTCAGACAGACGAACATGTGAGAGGAAGTCACGTAGATGTCTGGGCTATAGGTCAATAGGTTCTCAGGCGAAGCACTGTGACCTGTTTGACACAATCATGGATTTGATTATCACAGGCAAATGCAAACCAGGGCGTTGCTGATTCAATACATCCAGCCTAGCTTGCGTCCTGTTTATTAACTCTTATCACACTCCTTGTTATCTCAACAGTGACCTCTTAGGTCATTAGAGTATTTATACATATGAATATGTATTTTAAATGTAACCCTTACATTAATTGCTCGGTCAGCTACAAAACTAAACACTGAGTTTTAAAGTTTGACTTGCATATGACTCAAAGGAGTGTGATAGAGAAATCAATGTGAATATATAAAAATACTCATAAGTAATGAATAATACATGGAAGATACAGATCCACGTATAAGACAAATGCATATGATATCATACTAATATTAAAGATAACATGTCATACATAATGATAGTTATATACTGTTAGTCATGAGAATATATATTCAACAGAAAGTACTAACGTACGGCTGATGATTACATGACACTAGAATTACATTCTAAAAATCATAAGAAATAAAATGGTACAAAAAATGTGATAATATAAAAGTAACTGATTAAGAATAGGTGCTACCTGATTAGCATATATGTGCTACATGTATAAAATGATTCAAGTTAAGATAATAGGTAACTGTTTAAGAATAATTGCTACCTGATAAATAAATAAAAAAAAAAAAAAAATATATATATATATATATATATATATATATATATATATATATATAGATATATATAATATAGATATATAATATATATAATGATTCAAAATAAGTTCAGATAAGTGTGCACATCATATAGATTCCTGGTGTGTACACACACAGACATATTGATTTATTGTAGAACTTCAATTGATTATATTAGGTGCGGTACCAGATATATTGAATGATAAATGATAATTAAGCTTCTCACACTTTACATATGGAATGCAGTGTCACGGAGGTTCCTTTTACACATTTAGCCAGCGTTCAAACCGCTTTTCACACAAAACACAATTCCAAACACTTCGCCCAGAATCAAATGAAATGGCCAGTATCAAGTGGTTCTAGAGTCAAATGCCTTTAGGGCTAACGGGTAAGTGTCAGGACGGGGTACGACGTTCTGTTGATGATCCATTCTTGTTTGCCTCAACCTACGCCAAGCAAATACGTTAGCGGTGACGAGAACCACCACCAACACACATGTCACAGCCAGCAGTGTGCAGAACCGTAGGTCCTCGTAGACAGGGTAAGCCCTTGAAGTGCGGTCCATACCAGACAGTTTGGGTAGTTGATGGGGCACTTTTGCGTTGTATGGAAGGGGTAAAGCTGGGATGATGGTACTCAACCAAGAAAACTTCGCGAAGTAAGCTCGTTTCCTTATGATGGTGCTTACTCCACGGACCGTGTAGTTGGGTGAGACCCCTGCAGCCGTCCGCAGCGACAAACATCCATGAAGAGGCTGTTGATCTGTCCGGGCAAGCGTCTTGAAACCATGCTCTGTCGTATCGTATCCACGATCCGTTATTCAGCCTGTAAGCGAACTTATACTCGTCAAAAGGGTAAAGTTGTTTCAGACATCGTTCACGTGTGTGAGAGAGCCGATTAGCACTAGACCTAACTCGCATGAATTACCTGATATATGGTGGAATTCAAAGAAGTCAGCTGTACAAACTTTATTACTCATGGCATCTGAACAGTGAGTGAACCTATCCAGGTCTCTGATATCCGTAAATGTTTCCTTATTTGGGGAAATCAATACGTGTCCCGTCAGATTAGATATTACTGGTAATGAGTTATTCGTCATGAAAGTTGGAAACAGTGCAATTTTGTAAGATTGCCAGGCATCAGAAGAATTAAAAGGAATGGTAATCATGATCCGGTAATTCTCAACACTTACTGATATTAAGCTATAATAAAATTCTATCTTATGCGCGTCTAACAAAGGAATATAACCAAGTTTCTCTCGTCTGTTCTCTAAAGTTAATGTTGAATCTTTGATAGGCAAAAGATGTGGCGACAGATTTCAAAAACTTTATAGAAAAACCAAGAGCTTTACACAAGAGTTGCTCGTAACCTTGAATGTTTTCTTTCACAGTTAAATAAAAATACAAATTCTTTAAAATTATTTATTCGTATGAAAGTTAAGATTACGAAATGGCATAGATACAACTCCGATGGCTGAAGTCCTGTTCCCAATCGCTAATCATAAATTGATAACTACTGCTTGTGGTGGAAAGACCTTCACTCTAGAAATTTTTGAAAACCTATGGATTCTGAAAACAACAACAACAGACATTCATTATCAAGTCCAATAATATTTAATAAAATAAAGAATATCCTCATGAAAAAAATTGTGTATATCATTGACAAACTTAACACTGAAATTACCTAAATCAGCTGCGTGAAAGAACCAGAAATGGAATCAGTGTCTTCCACTAAACCACTGTCCTCCTTAACAATTAGCAACTGCCTAAAAATCAAAGAGCAATTACACAAATGGTAATAACAAAGTTCGAAAAATTATACACCTTTATGGATAGCAATATCAAAACAAGAATCCATAGAAAATTTACAGGTTCTGAAAGTGTGGTAATAATTAAGAATAATTAAAAACCCCCTAACCTAAGCTTTACCATACGCCACAAATCGTAGGAAACTTACTGGGCAGGAAAGGTTCAACCATTGACTCCATAGAAGTGTTGATGACGTAGACTTCAAAGACGACGACAGAAGAGGCAGAGACAGGTGGGTCGGCAAGAATATGTTACATAATTAATGTAGATGCTTCTTCAATGCACAAAGCATTCTCTTACGAGGGAGTCGAGTTCACCAGTTATCTTCAAATGTTATCCAGTGGTTCTAAGTTGGAACCTGAGCTTGAACTGCTTTTCCTGCTTCGTGGCGGGTCAAGGTAGACATGTTTTTCTCCTCCAAGAATCGCGAAATGCAAAGGCCGTCGTCCTTCCATAAAAAATCAAGGATGAGGCGGAGGACGAACTGAATCAGGTAAAAGAGCCAGCAGAGCCATCTAGGTGTTGCACAATCCTTTAAACTTCCAGTTTCGTTTAAGAATTTGTTTAGTATGACACGGGGGTTTAAAGGACTACTTTAGTTTGCAAATAATAAGCAAATAAATTTTCTATAAAATCTTAAACAACAGATCACCCTTTGTAGTTAGCGTGATAGCTTCCACATAGTCTTTTGATTTTTCAATAAAATGTGAAATTTTTGTATGGATATGGTCTACCTTAGAACTGTAATATGCTAATGTTGCCAGCAGGTGTTGCACATCCATCATCTGATTGATATTACTGCAATTTTCGTTCACCAATGTCATAAGTTGATTCATTGATGATAATTGTTTATGAAGTTTGGAAAAAGCTCATTCATTTTCATGTTGCAAAAATTAAATTCTCTTATTCTGATCATTAATCTTAAGACGATTTAAAATTCCTTAGCCTAAACTTGCAACAGACCTGAAGACGTTGAGCGCCGCAAATATAAACGGGTTACGTCTTTCTAGGCTACTGTGTCTCATGGTCCACATAAGCAGATCACGAGCCAAACATTCTGCTTCAGCAGTTTTGTTTTGCAAGTCGAATGATAACATTTCTGCAACACTTAAAGATTGTGCTAGCGAAATCTCTGGCTTAAAAGGAAAATGACGTTGATGTAACGGATTCATTGATTCGGCAAACCGCGACAAGTCGCTTTTCAGGTTAATGACATCATCTTCTGGCAGGAAAATCGCTCGCAAATCAACTTCTAGAATTATATTGCTTGCTGTAATGAAAACGTCCTCTGTTCTTTCAATTATAGAGCCATGTGTAAAATGTATATTTTTTGTTTTAGCACTCTTCCCACATGACAAGAATGTCTGAACAAACAGAACCAATCCGAACAATATAAGCTTCATGTTGGAAACCTGCAATTAGTGAAATATATGTAATTACTCATGTTTGAATTAGCTACTTCTATACAAACAGAAAAAAATATTTTCATACAAATATTTTTTTATTAGTTATGTTTCATATATAGGCATACATAAATTCTTCTCGTATTTTTTTTTCTCTCTCTTTCTTTCTACCCATTTTCCTAACTGCGAACATGAGCCAACGGTATTATTCTTACATCAGTAGGTTGGTATATGTTTTGGTCTTTTAATCTGTTGGCCGTTAATATTTCTAAAATGCTAAACAGGCCTTCAAACTTAGGTGTTAACTTGTAGTTTAATCCCTTGCGAACATATACTTGTATATAGATTTGGTCGCCTACTGTATATGATTTAGTTGGCTTGGCGATTTTATCACGATTTCTTTTCATTATGATTTGGGATTCTTCTAAATTCTTACGAAGTATATTATATCGGCTTACACTTGCTTCCAAAACATCCCGTAGGGGATTTGATAAGTGGGTTGTAGGCGTAAATACATGGAAAGGTGTCCTAGCTGGGGTACCGTACAATGCCTCGTGCGACGACATTTTGATAGATACATGATATGAATGGTTAAGGGTACTTAGAACCGCTGGTATGGCAATATCCCAGTTGGGATCCATTCCCCCGATGTGTAACTTGTAATAAGTTTAACACCTTCCTATTTACCCTCTCAACTAATCCATTCGACTCTGGGTGATAAATCATGGTATTGATTTTCTTAATGCAAAGGAATCCACACAACGAGTTAAGGAAATGACTACTGAATTCTCCACCCGAGTCAGAGATTATCATGTGTGGAATTCCATCTATACAAATGTAGCACTCGTAAAATTTCCTAGCGCATTCAATTGCGGTTTTAGTTTTTAGTGCTATCAATTCTGTATATCGAGTCAAGGCATCTATTATCACTAAGAGGTGCTTATTTCCTCGGTCAGACTCGTAAAACCCAGTTAATAAATCTAAATGTATTCTTTCAAAGGGTTGGTTGGGCACGGGATAGGTACCCAAGCTGACAGGTGTGTTAGTGTGCCCTTTGTTTTCCTGACAAGTGCAACAATTAGCTATGTCCTTTTTTATATATGTAAGCATCGTATGCCAATAAAATAGTAATTTGGCTTTCTGTGACATGATAGAGAACCCTGGATGACCATGTAATGGATTGGAATGCAACCAGTTCAAGACGATTGGTATAAGCGAGACTGGAACCACTACCTGGTCGTTAGTCACCTGCAGGGTGCTGCAGGTTTTCCATGTCATGGACCTACACAGAATATTATCCTTAATTACATAATTCTGCTGCGTATACTTCACATATTCCTTTTCTTTAGGATTCCTGTTCAAAGCATCTATTATTTTCTTTAACTGCTGATCTTTTCTTTGTTCAGTCTGTACTAGTTCAGCGCTCCAACCCGGGTCTTCCTGTTCAGATACAGTTTTAACAATAGGCACGGATGTTGATATATCTACTAGTTCAGCTAATGGCTCCATGCAAGATGGCGCGGGGTTGCGTGATAATGTGTCAGCAATGATATTTGCTTTCCCAGGCAGATATCCTATCCTTGCGCCAAAGTCTTGAATGATCATATGCCACTGAGTTCTTTTGGGACTGTGACTAAAGGCTTTAAAGAAGTCGGTGAGGGGCTTATGGTCAGTAAGAACCTTGACAGGATAGCCGTATATTATGAACTTAAAATGCACTATTGAGTTAACAATAGCTAGCCCTTCCTTGTCTATTACTGCATATTTACATTCAGAAGGTCTCAGTTTACGTGAATAAAAAGCTATAGGGAAGAACTGTTTGTCATATTGCTGAAGCAGTACCCCTCCTACCCCTTGGTCTGAGACGTCAGTTGCAGTAAAGAATTCCTTACTGAAGTCAGGAAATTTTAAGATATGTGAACTGCATAATTCCTCTTTCAAGGTATCGAACGCCTGTTGATGCTTTTCAGACCATATAAAATCTACACCCTTCTTCGCAAGATCAGTTAGAGGAGCGGCTATAATTGAGTTGCGTATAAAACGGCGGTAATACCCACTACAGCCTAAAAATTGCTGTATCCCCTTGACGTTAGTAGGTATCGGAAGGTTACGGATAGCCGACACCTTATCGTGGACTACCTTAAGATCTTGACTAGACACCGTAAAACCTAAATAGACTAGTTCTGTTTTGAAAAATTCACACCTAATTATCTTTACTCTTAAATTATGTTGCCTTAGTCTCCGTAGCACTAGCTCTAGTTTACGTAAATGTTCTTCTAAGGTATTAAAAAAGATTACAAGGTCGTCCATATAGGCATGTAGGGTATCCCCTAACAAGTCTCCGAACACTATATTAATCATTCTGGTGAATGTAATTGGGGCACAACGTAAACCAAAAGGCATACGTAAAAATTCATAATGTCCCCTAGCTGTGCTGAAGGCGGTGTATGGGATACTCTCTTTTTCTAACGGTATCTGGTGAAAGCCTTTAATCGATCGGGAATCATTTCCTCATTTAAGCGACGGAAATCTACGCAAATACGCCAGGTTCGATCTTTTTTCGGTAAGACGATTAAGGGGAAATTATAAGGGCTGTTCGATTTCCTAATGACTCCTTCTTCTAACATTTTACCTACTTCATCATTGATCTCATTCTGGAATTTCATAGGGAGTCGGTACGAAGATACATAGATGACTTTATGCTTGTCTTTTAGTCGTATTTGGTGTTCAATGACATCCGTTTTTCCCAAAGATCCCTCGGTAGTGGAGAAAACATCATGATATTTATTTAGAATATCAAAAAATTTCTCCTGAATCTCCTCTTCTTGAATGTCTTTATTGATTTTACTTTTAATAGATTGTAAGAGGGATTCATCCACAACTGATTGAGCGTGATTAATTTCAGCAACGGTAAGAATGCGATACTTATAAACTTCCACATCCACGATGTGTTGATTTTTGTGGATCACTGGATTGGTATTCAAATGGTTACAGACTTCAATGTTAACTTGTTGCTGTGAATCAACAGTGTGTAGTGCTTGCGTTACGGGCAGTCCATTAATTTTCAGTGTCGGAAAGGATTAACATTTCAGATCCCGGCAAAGTCTTCTTTACATGCACTAATATATTCAAAGGTACGTTCGAATATATTAGTCGAGAGTTTGCGTGCAAGCTGCTATTACGGGTGTGCGAGAATTCTGTTGGGTCGCTTGAAGAATGTCATGATTCATGAGACAAGTGATTGATTCCTCAATGTACGTTACTATTTGATTGTTTGTCTCTTTTTTGTCCAAAACTGATATTAAGGTGTTAGAAGATTTATAGAATTTTCCTTTGATATACGCACCGTATTTGGCAGGGGCTAAGATAATGTTTTGAATGCCCATAGACCGGTATCTTATAATTACATCTGGATACATATCAATGTTTTGTACAACGATAAAGGTATCGGTAAGTGTGCGCTTGCCCACCTTGTACTGAATATGAGTTACTCCTTCTACACTTAATTCATTATTTCCAATACCTGAGAGTTTTACTCCGGACTTCTCAATAGGGAAGTTCGAAAACAACATGTGATGAGTCCGCAAATCCATGATATTACGTGGACTACCGGAATAAAAAAAACAGCATGAAGGGTTGGTGCTCTAAATTTACGGCATGCAATGTAGGAAGTAATTCATCTTTACTGATTATAGCATGTATACAGTGGAAGTCTACAGGAACCTGCACTGGTTTTTTTGGATTCGGTCGTGCGGTTCATAGGAAAAGTCTGGGTCTCGCATAGATCTTGTAGATGATTAAATTTGTTATTTGATTCAAAAGATGTTGATACGAATGACCCAACATCATTCTCTCCCCCGCTGGAGTTAATTACGTGGTATTTGGTTTGCTTTGCACACTCAAAAATTATGATTGACTCTGCGAGTTTGGGTTCAACGGCCCGGGAACAGAATTTCCTGAAGCAAGATTTGTTTGTTTGTGATTTTGAACAGTGTTACCGTTTGCCTGTTTCTTCTTATAGTAATGAGGATTCTTCTTATTATTATCATTGGCAACAGATTGTGTGGTTTTAGCATTATGTTGTTGTTGGGTACGAGAGAAGCAACGATTGTAAGAATGACTGAAGCTGTTATGAATTGAACAATAACGCGTTCGGCAGTCTGCAATCAAATGCCCTGCGCGCTTACAATTAAAACAAGTTACCCCTGCTATGTTATTATTGACAATATTTACTTGCTGTGGTTTACTTTCATTCTTTGCAAAAATGTGAGTAAGCAAGGGGTCCAGATCTGTGCACTCAGACATATGTTTCTTAATTTGTTTATATACGTCTAGCTCCATACTGTCGGGCGATAGTTTTTTGTCAAAACAGCGTACCAAGGCTTCCAGCAACATAACTGTCAAGCAAGTTAAATATGTGAGCCTAATAAAATCTTTCACAGCCATATTCCTTCCTGTAACCCAAGTGGAAGTAAGCAAACTATCCTGATATTCATTCAGCCAGTCAGCAATTAGTGCCGCCCTCTCTACAATGCTAAGCTGAGTCATAGAGGCCAGATTAAGGATGTTCCTCAAAGCTAAAACTACATCCATGGCTTCCTCACCACCATATATGGCCCATAATCTAATCTTAAATTCATCCCATGTATCCGCCTCTTGGAAAGAGACTCCTCTCAGGTACGAACCTGCATCTCCTTCAGTAAAGTCAATGAAACTTTTAGCCTCCTGTAATTGGAAGGATGGGTCAATGATGCATTTGGCTTTTAAATGAGCATCTACTGACAAGATCCAAGATTCGACGCTTTGAGGCAAGAACCCGTTGACCCGGCCTTGAAAGGGAGCAATTGCAGACTTTGCACTGACCAAAGTAACAACTGGGTTAGGTGCGGAGTTACTGGGTGCGGCGGTGGCCATCGTGACTTTTGTTTTTTCTTATCACTACGATTCCTAGCGATCCTATCAAAATATCTATATGAATACACTCGTCCACTGCGTAAACGCACATGCAATATGAGATAAGAAAAAATGTCCCCCAAAATGATAAGATTAAAAGCAGATAATATGATAAGGATATTTCTGGAGAACTTCTGGAAGAAAAAAAAATTATCAACAAAGATAAAAAAGGCCGGCTGGGCGAGAATCCAAGTTGAAGATAGATTCCTGCAAGAAAGGAAGATTAAGAATAACGTATAACTCACCCCCAGGAATAATGGACGATCGATCTTGTGTAAGGATAACACTCAAAGTCACACACCAGAATGAATAAAGAATTGTACTTAGCTTTGGTATATAAGAGGAAGATCTTGCTGTTTAGGTGACGTCACGGCCTTGGTTTCGATGATGCTTTTCCGCAGTGACCCGAATTCTCAGTTCGTGTATTGCTCGTGCAGTGTTTGTTTGTTGAATGATTCGTTTCCCGTTGCCTTATTCATGGTGATCCAATGCTGCAGACACGTCCGGTTTGAATCTTGAAGTGCTGGAGTCGCTCAGTAATGATGATACGCCCTCTCTAATGATTAATAATGAGAGACGTTTCTTATGTTGCCATAAGAGATTCGAAGTTGCTTGAAGATTCTCTCGCCTTCGTTGTCTTCTGATATGTTACATTTCGTCAGTCCTCGGATGATGTGGTTTAGTCTGATTCTGGGCAACCAGCTATGTTGTCTTCCATTGTCGTCTACCCGGTAAGCTGCCACCAATGTTTGTGCTACGCCTTGTATAACGAGGCTGCACTGTGAGGTTATTTAGACCTGTGATGTTATACACAAGTATCGTGTGGTATACATCCCATCCTCGTCTGCGATTGCAACGATAATTTCTAAGTCAGAATCTTCTTTTAGTATAAAGGCGGAGATGTGTCAAACTCATGATGATAACTTAACAACGGTATATTTGCAAAACTACATCTCTTGAGTAGAAGGCAAGAAGGTAGTTAGGAGAACCTGATTCTAGGAGGGAAAGTAGAGTTCTAAGTTACAATGCATTTACAAAGGTATAGGAGAGCACAGCTTAGCTCAGCATACATAACATGCAGACAGACGAACATGTGAGAGGAAGTCACATAGACGTCTGGGCTATAGGTCAATAGGTTCTCAGGTGAAGCACTGTGACCTGTTTGACACAATCATGGATTTGATTATCACAGGCAAATGCAAACCAGGGTGTTGCTGATTCAATACATCCAGCCTAGCTTGCATCCTGTTTATCAACTCTTATCACACTCCTTGTTATCTCAACAGTGACCTCTTAGGTCATTAGAGTATTTATGCATATGGAATATGTATTTTAAATGTAACCCTTACAGATGTATACTTGAATAATAAAATTATGTCCATCCAGTGGCAGTACTAAGGGAGTATACTGGTTTTGGTTGTTCGAAGGAGCCTGGAGGTTCATAAAAAGACCTTTAATTCCACTTGAAATCATTATCCCTGTTGGCCACTTCTGGACAAATGTTCGAGAAACCGACTGCGTACAGTCGCCTTCGATTAGTACTGCATTACCGCGCGCACAGCATTATTGCGTTGTTTTATGGGCCAGCATGTAATTGTAAACAAACCGGTGATAGAAAACTGGGGCATGGGCAATGGACTCACGGAGCCACTACCGTTGGAGCGTAATGATTTGTCCTGAAGCACTTGATTTGCTATAACAGGGAAACATCTAGCGTCAGTAGTTTTGACTTATTTTAAGGTTAAAGTTAGCCATGACTGGGGCCGTGGCTGAAAGTTTCACATCTTTTGTAGTTCAGTGGCGGATTTAGGGGCGGACGGCCTCCCCCATCCCATTCTGGTATGAATGGGACCCCTAAGAGTGGATTATTAACAAAAATTAATTTAAACAAAAATAAAAACTTATATAATAATAATATTAGTAGTAGTACTAGTAAAAAATGTTACTGTTGTAGCAATAATAGTATATAAAGAAAAGATCTGAAATCAAATGTAAAATAAAATAATCAACGAAAGAAAGAACAGAGTAGCAAGCGAATGTGGAGAGCAATGAAACAAAAAGCTAAATCATTAACACGGCAAAAAGCGATATGTGATTTTGGTTTCACAGTTTCCATGAGCGTTATGAAAGATAACGTATCTGCAACACTCCAGTTATCAATTATGCTGCAGGAAGTTGATAGTGACTCTTGCAGAGCCGTAAGCTATATAACGAATGTAATCCAAGTTCTCAAGAACCGGAGGTCTGAATCATATAGAGCAGTCATTTGGTATTACAGGAGATCGCCGCCCACCCTATGAGCATTGCAGAGGCCCGGGTGGACTCTGAACTTTAACTATATGTATATACCACATGGTGCAGCGTCAAACTTTGTCATTAAAAAGTATTGCACATTAGCATAGAAAGCTTAGTATGCAGTTTGATTAATTTTATAATAGCATTAAAGAAAATTGGTAGTAAGGTGAAAAATGAGTCATATTAAAGAAGATTAACCTGCCGAGACATTTGAAATATGGGATCTGTCATAGGATTAAATACGGGGTTCAGTTACCTATACAGCAACATATACTGAGTATTTTGAGGAGTAATATTACTGTTATAACCCTGATAAAGAGATACATTATTATTTTTCTATTTTGTAATGCTGACCGGGTCCGGTCAAAAAGAGGGAATGATGTAAACAAGATCCAAAAAGGGCAGCCAAAATCAGGACAGTAACACGATGCATTAGTAATAAGTTATACCACCTTGAGCCCGCGAAAGTCTTAAGTTACGACAATTAGAATACCTTTAGAAAATCTAATCGTATAAATTCCCGTATTGCTTTCTTCCTCAATAAAGAAAATAGAAGCATGCACTAGGAAAAAAAATAATGACGGTATATTTTCAGGATGGATTACACAAGATTCATGACTGATGTGACCAAGAACAGAAAAGCAACACTACTGAGAGATCTGTGTGAGTACAATTTTCTTAAAACGGCAAACTATAATATTCCACTGATATACGACAACTGAACTCTGGCCATAAACACCTACACAGACAGATTAATTCTAAGGTATTTAGCAAGTTCTCCTTTGCAGTTAACCTGCAACAGCAAGGCAGAGATGACTGGATATACGTGATAGCTGGTTTACCTAACGAGTCCTTCTTTCCCTTGAAGGAAGGACAGTTCACTATGGCAGACGGGACGAAAATAATCCTAGATAAAAACACGATGAAAGAGTGCTTGCAGTATGGACCATCAGGCGGGTAGGATACTTATATGTCATTTTTTTCTGTACGTACCTTAGAGGATTTGTTGTAACCAACTTATCCAAAAAGTTTGAAGACATCGAAAAGTTAAGAGGGCTTAGTGGTTATTATAATTACACTTATCTGGTTGAAAAGTGACACAGATATATATATATATATATATATATATATATATATATATATATATATATCTATATAGCTTACAAATGTCCTTTAATTTCCAATTCCCTCTACCTCGGAATTAATATATTTCCATATATGTTAAACGAAGGGGAAATTTTTTTAGGTGAATAAGCTCGTCGTCTCATGGGCTTTAGCCGAGGAACAAGACGACGAACTTATCATCAACTAATAAAAATTCCCCTTCGGTTAACATATACGAAAATATATTAATTCTGAGGTAGAGTGAATTGGATATTAAAGTTTTAGCTTAATGCTTGTATATGAATCACGGTGATGTGATCAAATTTATTCACACACACACACACATATACCCTACTATAGTAGATTCACATCAACCCTGTATTTGATGTCAGGCCAGTCCCTTACGACGCTCCTGATTGACTGTTGAGAAACCAATCATTGGGCTGGAAACTCTGTCTCTCGAGAGAGAGTTCACATGGGTAGGATCTATGTTCCACCTCTCCTGAGGGATACGTCTTTCAAAAGTATCCCTTAGGAGAGGTGGAACGTACATCCTCCCTGTGAACTTTCGAGTTTCCAGCCCTGTGATTGGCTTATCAACAGCCAATCAGGGACTGGCCTAGATATCAAATGCACGGTTGATGTGAATCTACTGTAGTAGTCAGTTTTTACAATATCGTACATATGTAGTTGCATAACCACAGTGCCTTCTCAATTTATCGAATTCTTAAGAAGTCAATGTTGGTACTACAGCTACAGACACACATACATACACGCACGCACACACATTATATATATATATAATTATATATTGCTGCTTTCAAAATGCATATTTCCCCTCTTTGAAATGTTATGTAGAAGTGTGCAACATTTTTTCAGATTCCTAGATAGCTTAGAGATAGGATGTTTTAAATGTGTGTTCAGATTTTGCATAACATAATGTAAAAGAATATATATATAACATAGAATCTAGAAAGAGAGAGATTTTCTTTGTCCATTCAAAACTACAATTGTTTCCCTATTATGTCAGCGCTGTGAGATCTCCGTTTGCTTTCCTAATCTATCAACAAGTTTGATAAGCGAGCTCAAGACTTCATTTGTGTTTTGAAAATCTGTCATCATGTAAGATAAAGGGCTTCTGCTTTAGTCGACCAAGTCGAGTACATGTCTTTTTTTTAACAGACTGGTCTTGTACGCGTATGTCTTTGCTGAGTGCCATGTGCAGATTATACATTTTGTATGTAAAATTGTGTAAGATTTCGAAGCTTCTAGGAGAATTGTGCCAAAAACGTTTTGTGTCATCATCCACTGTCCAGCTTCTGTAAGGAAGAGAATTTCATTAGCTCTCAGATACTCGAGGCATTCACATCTCTCTCTCTCTCTCCCTCGACATCCTTGAGATTATATTAACATAACCTAAATTGGTCACTCGTAACTTCAGAATTTCATATTTGATATTTCTTAGAGTTTATTTAGTGTTAAATAGTGTTTTTTGTGGAATCTGAACAAACATTGTTGTTGTAACGGAGCCTGGATTGTGTGAGTGTAAAACAAGACTGTAGCAAAGAAAGAAGTTGGTATACCAAAAAGGTAAAGTGTGTTATATTTTTATTAGTTGCAACCAATAACAGATAGGAACAGTGGTTAACTAATGACTGATAGGAACAGTGGTTTGGTAAAAACTGATGGTTACAATGTTTTGAGTGAAAAGATTTACACATTGCAAATTTTTGTGTTTTGTGTTAGTTTCATTTTGTGCATTTTTTCATTTTCTTGTAGAAGTGTGCCTTTTTATTTTGACACTGTCCACATTTTTCTGTATTTTCATTTACATTCACAATTTAATTGACTTAGTTATTTTCATTGCACATTTCATTAAATTTAACACTTGTGAATTAATTTTCATTTACTTAGAATTCTTTTCAAGTTTTATTATTAGCACTTGTGAATTAATTTCAAATTCTCAATTATTGCCTAATACTTTTGAATTTCAATTGAATTAATTTTCTTGAATTTTGTGATAAATTAATTTAGATTTAATTTTACTTAATTTAATTCAAGAATTAATTAAACTTTACTTTGTTTTCAAGTTAATTTTCCCTGATATTGTGAATTTCACTTATAAACTTTGAGTTTAGTAATAAACTTTTGTATTTAAAATTTTTATTATAAGTATTTTCTTTATTTTACACCAGTATATTTGCATTTAATTATGATTATATTTATGTTAGGTAGAAACATAGAGTGGTAATTGATCTGCTTTCCTTCAATTTACTTGAAGTGACTTAGAACCAGGGA
Source organism: Macrobrachium nipponense (assembly GCF_015104395.2). Taxonomy (NCBI): domain Eukaryota; kingdom Metazoa; phylum Arthropoda; class Malacostraca; order Decapoda; family Palaemonidae; genus Macrobrachium; species Macrobrachium nipponense. The sequence continues at coordinate 104,769,559 of NC_087205.1, read as the reverse complement.
ATTACTTAGACTTCTGAAATCAGGGAAATACTTAGACTTTTAAAGTTATTGATGGAGTGATGCCCTTTGATTAATTTATTTACTTACAAGATTACCTCACACCTGTTTTGATGAACTTAGTCTGATTTTCTGCAATACTGGTAAGTTATTAAGGGATCACTGTTGCCTTTAGAATATTCAGTCGTTTAATACCTGTGATGAGGGTTCAGGTGTCTGGCTTTTGTGAGGTATCGGTTAATGAATGGTAAGTGTGGTAACCAGATACTTGGCACTTCGTAACATGTATTAATGGTGCCCAGAGACCAGGGAAAAAAGATTTCATTTTCACTCTAGTATATACTGGTGGTGTTAGGGATATGTTTTGTTAGGAGAGTGACCATATAGTTTTGTTTTGCATTTATTGTATTGAATTGCAAGTTGATAACTTAGAGTAAAATGGCTCAGTTCAAGGTTCAGGAATTTTTACCAGCCCCTTCCATCCAAGTTTTATCTGAAACCACTCTGACTATGGCACAATGGAGCGCTTTAGCAGTGGCATGTGGTGGTTATGTGTTATTAGTATGGTAAAGGCACAAATAAGATGTATTGCTATGGAATCATTGATAAACTCTGGTAGAATAACTGATGAAGATGAGTTAGAACTGGCTCAAGAGTTGTTGAATGTAGCACGTGCTGATCTCATAAATAAGCAAGCAGAAAAGAAAGAGAAAAGTGATGCAGAGTTAGAGCTTAGATGCATTGAAGCAGAAGAGAATTTGATTAAGCTAAAAATGTATGCTGAAAGAGAAAGAATAGACAGGGAAAAACAAGAAGAGAAAGAGAAGAAGAAAAAGCAGCAGAAGAGGAAAGAGAAAGGATAAAAGAGAAAAGAGAAATCACAAGACATGAAAGGGAAATGGAATTGATAAGAGCTAGATCCACATTACCTGTAACACCGTCTAACCCTAACCAAGGTAATCAAGACCCTGTATTTGATGTAGTAAGAGCACAGAAGTTAATCCCTAAGTTTACTGAAGAAATTCCAGATGAGTTTTTTGATCACTTTGAGAAAGTGGCTTCAGGTATGGGATGGCCAGAGGATAAATGGTTAGTTTTGCTACAAAGTGTCTTGATTGGTAAAGGGAGAAGTGCTTATCTAGCCTTAGCAGCTGATCAGTGTAAAGACTACAAGGTACTTAAACACAGTGTGCTACAAGTTTACCAGATGACCCCAGAGTACTACAATGAAAGATTCAGGAATTTAAGAAAAGATGAGAAGGGAACATTCTTAGATTATGCTTACAAAGTGAGAAGGTGTTTCAAATGTTGGTTAGAAGCTGCTAAAGTTAAAACTTTTGATGAGTTAGAAGAGTTACTTGTTCTTGAACAGTATCTTAAAGGAATTCCTGAACATATAAAAGCCTATTTGAGAGAGAGAGAGAGAGAGAGAGAGAGAGGTGAAGAAACTTGACAAAACTGCTACACTGAGTGAAGATTACAATATAATCAGTAGTAAACATAATTACAATGTCAAGTACCAGAGTCAACAACGCCCAGGTTTTAAGTCTTATCCAAATAACAGAAACCAATTTAATGGGAAACCTACAAGTGATACTACCAAGAGTACACAAGGTAATACAACTCAGCAAGCTAATGTGAAATCTTCATCCAGTTTTTCAAGACAGTTACAGAAACCTAATGCTGTCTGTTTCAAGTATGGAAGAGTAGGACACTACAGTCAAGAGTGTTACCGGAATCAACAGCAGTCAAAGCCAGTTGGTCAAGTTGTGAAAGGTGACCAGGTGAAACAAACTACGAAGAGCAGTCTGGGAAAGAATCAGACTCCAGAGAAGAATGAAACTAAACAAGCTGAATGTTTAGCAACCAGTGGAAATGTTACCTCAAGCAGTGAGTGGCTTAGCAGTGTGGAGGCTTTTAAGCCATATATCTATGAGGGTATGCTGTCAACTCAAGAGGGAAGTGTGCAGGTACCAGTCAAGATATTACGTGATACAGGGAGTAACCATAGTGTGGTAGTATGTGGTTCTCACCCTCAGTTGGAGAAGAGTCTCACAGGAGATTCAGTTATTTTGAAGGGTATAGGAGGAGAGGAAGTAATTCCTCCTATGCCGCTTACGCCTGTCATGTGAATTGGTGACAGGGAATGTTGATTTTGCTGTAAAGGACTCACTGGCTGTGGAAGGTGTACATGTTCTGTTGGGGAATGAAGTTGGTGGTGTGCTATTTAGTTCCTTGTACCTGTAGTGACAGACAACCATTGAGGCTTAGTCCTACAGTAGAGTTGGAGAAGAAAATAACCCCCACCTGTTTCCTAGTTTGGGTGTAAACTACCAGAAGTATGAAGAGGACTACGACTGCAAGTGAAGAAACAGGATTTACACACCCAAGAAGGATCAAGTGAAGGATCTTTGTGCTTAGAAGAATTATTCCAGGGAAGTGAAGTTTCCCATAGTGCTAACCAAAAAGAATTTCCCGAATTCCCAATAAGATGAAGGAAAGTCGACGACGACTAAGAAGAACCTGATGTTCCTGAAGAGACTCCGAGTAGTCAAAGTGTTACTGAAGACAGTAGTGAAAAACAACTACAAGTAGCTGGAGTTAGCAGATATTGAGAATTCAACCCTTGAAGTTGGTCAAGTGACAAGAGAGAAGCTGATGGACTTGCAGAAGAAGGATGCATCGTTAACTGATTTGTTCTTCAGAGTTGTTGATCGAGAAGAGATGCAACAAACTCCTACCTGTTATTATCTGAAGGAAGGTTTGCTGATGAGGAAGTATAGACCTACAGATATACCAGGAGATGTTGTATGGGGCGAATATCATCAAATTTTGATTCCATATCCGTTGAGAAAGCAAGTGGTTGCAGTAGCTCATGAGTCTGGACATATGGGAATCAGGAGGACTGTGGAGAAGATCATGAAATATTTTTTCTGGCCTGGACTTCGCAAAGATGTTAGCAGGTTCTGTCGTGAGTGTCATACCTGCCAGATAGATGGAAAACCGAAATGAAACCATCAACGAAAGACCCCTACAACCTATTAGAAGTTATAGGAGGAGAACCCTTTAGCAAAGGTGATTATAGATATGGTTGGACCGCTGCCAAGCCAAATACAATGAAAGGAAATGAGTATTTGTTAACATTAATGTGTCCTGTGACAAGATATCCTGAGCAATCCCTGTTAGAAACATATCTGCCAAGATCAGTTTGCTGAAAAACTTGTGGAGTTTTTCTCAAAGTTTGGTATACCAGAAATAGTACAAAGTGACAGAGGAACAAACTTTACTTCAAAGTTATTCCAAGATGTGATGAATTTGTTAGGAGTGAAACAACAGTTATCCACTGCCTATCATCCAGAAACTCCAGCCTTGGAAAGGTTCCATCAAACATTGAAAAGTATGCTGACAAAGTATTGTTCTGAGTCAGGAAGAGAATGGGATGTTGGTTTACCATTAATGTTGTTTGAAGTTAGGAGTGCTTATCAAGAGAGTATGGGATGTTTCACCTAATGAGATGATTTTGGAAGAGAAGTGAGGAGGACCGTTGAAGATTCTTGCAGAAAATTGGGAAGAAAATCAAGAGGAAAGCCAAGGAGAGTGTGTGAAGAACTTAAGGAAAAGCTTGAAAGAGATTAGAAAATTCTCTTTATAAAACTTGAAAATGAGTCAAGAGAAAATGAAAAGGAGATTTGATGCTAAGACTAAGCTAAGAAGTTTTAGTGTTGGTCAACAATGTTAATGTTCTTACCTGTCGAGAGATTACCCCTCACTAATAAATTTCAAGGTCCTTACAAGATAATTCAGAAGTTAAGTGATAGAACTCATGTGATTGAAACACCAGAAAGCGAAGAAGACAAACGAAGATACATGTGAACCTCTTGAAAACCTTATTTCTCAGAAACTAAAACTGAAAACTGTGTCAGTAACCCAAACAACTTTATCTACAGAAGACGATGATGGCTACGAATTGGGAGCTGCAAGCAAGATGAATAATTCTTCAATTTTGGAAAATTTGGAGGATAAACTGAAACATCTGAGTGTTGAACAAGGTGAAGACTTAAGTGAAGTAATTAGAAGTTTTCCAGAAATTTTTTCAAGATGTGCCTAGACGTACTGATCTGACAAAGCATGAAATCAAGATTCAAGAAGATGGAAGACCTTTCAAGCAAAGAGCCTATCGCTTACACATATCATCGAGATGTTTTGAAGAAGGAAGTTGAGTATTTGCTGCAACATGGATTAGCAGAACCCAGTTCAAGTCACTTCAGTTCTCCATGTGTGTTAGTGAAGAAACCAGATGGTTCATTTAGGATGTGTACTAACTATAGGAAACTGAATTCTATCAGTGTGGCTGATAATTATCCTTCGCCTCTTATAGATCAGTTACGTGATAAATATTTGCAAGCCAAGTTTGTTTCAAGATAGACTTGTTGAAAGGGATATTATCAATTCCCTTAGATGAGAATGCCCAGTTGCTGTCAGCTTTTATTACTCCTCGGACTGTATCAGTTTACTCTTCTGCCGTTTGGTTTCTGATGAATGCACCAGCAACATTTCACGAGTGATGGATCAACTGCTGGATCAATAGAAGGAGATTAGGTGTATACCTAGATGACATCGTGATTTACTCTACAACGTGGGAAGAACATTCTGAAGATTCTGAGGAAAGTTTTTCAAGAAACTACAAGAAGCAGGATTAACAGTCAACCTAGAGAAGAGTGAGTTTGGAAAGGCAACTGTACAGTATCTTGGGTTTGGAAGTTGGGGAAAGGCCTTCTTGCTCCAGTAAAATGCTAATGTAGAAGGTATCCATAAGGCTACCCCACCTACTACCAGGAAACAGCTACAGAGATTTTTAGGCATGGCTGGATTCTTTCGTCGTTTTCTGCCAAATTTCTCAGCCGTAGTAGCTCCCTTGACAGACTTGACTAGTCCCAAAGCTAAGTTTGTTTGGACTCCAGAGTGTCAAGAATCCTTTGAGAAGGTAAAAGCCATTTTAACTTCAAGACCAGTACTTCAAGCTCCAGACTTCGACAAGAAATTTGTGATACAAGTTGATGCGTCGGACTGTGGCGTTGGAGCTGTTCTACTTCAAGAAGATGAAATAATATCTACCATCCTGTGTGCTTCATGTCTTACAAACTGAAAAAAAAATCAGAAATAAATACTCACAATCGAGAAGGAAACTTTAGCCTTAATCACAGCATTGAAAAAATTTGAAGAATAAAGAAATTTTAGTGTTGTCTGATCACAATCCACTATCATTTATCCAGAGAATGAAAAGCCATAATCAAAGATGGCCAGGTGGTCTTTGTGCCTGCCACAGTATAACTTAAAGAGCTGCAAGCCACATTATGGCAAAAACAATGTAGTTGCTGATTATTTATCTCGTTGTGAATCGTTGGATTCAACACCGTGATAAAAATCTTCTGGGGGAGGTATACTATATATTGCTACTTTTTTTTTTTTTTCAAAATGCATATTTCCCCTCTTTGAAATGTTATGTAGAATTGTGCAACATTTTTCAGATTCCTAGATAGCTTAGAGAATAGGATGTTTTTAAATGTGTTCAGATACGCATAACATAATGTAAAACGAATATATATACTACTAGAATCTAGAAAGAGAGAGATTTTCTTTGTCCATTCGAAACTACGATTGTTTCCCTATTATGTCAGCGCTGTGAGATTAGAGGAACTGTGAGATCTCCGTTTGCTTTCCTAATCTGTCAACACATTTGATAAACGAGCTCGAGACTTCATTTGTGTTTTGAAAATCTGTCATCAAGTAAGATAAGGGGTTTCTGCTTTAGTCGACCAAGTCGAATAAATGTCTTTTTTTTTTAACAGACTGGTCTTTTACGTGTATGTCTTTGCCGAGTGCCATGTGCAGATTACACATTTTGTATGTAAAATTGCGTAAGATTTCGAAGCTTCTAGGAGAATTGTGCCAAAAACTTTTTGTGTCATCATTCACTGTCCAGCTTCCGTAAGGAAGAGAATTTCATTAGATCTTAGATACTCGAGGCATTCACATCTCTCTCTCTTCTCTCTCTCTCTCCCTCTCCCTCGACATCCTTGAGATTATATTAACGTAACCTAAATTGGTCACTCGTAACTTCAGAATTTCATATTTGATATTTCTTAGAGTTTATTTAGTGTTAAATAGTGTTTTTTGTGGAATCTGAACAAACATTGTTAAAGTAACAGCGCCTGATTTATGTGAAAGTGTAAAACAAGACTGCAGCAAAGAAAGAAGTTGGTATACCAAAAAGGTAAAGTATGTTATATTTTTATTAGTTGCAACTAATAACGGATAGGAACAGTGGTTAAGGGGACTGTCCGCTATGATGTCTATTTTTTTAATTTATTACGCAAAATAGATAATTTTCATATATGTTTTAGATATATATAATACCTTCATCATATAAAAATTTCAAGTCATTTGAGCAAAAACTTTTAGTTTTATTAGCAAAAATTATGATTTATAAAAAAAAATAAGTAGAGATTTCTCCGCTAATATGACATCAGTTGTATTGAAAATCATACCATAAACACTTCTTTATATGCGGAACAATTCTGTGTGACAGAAATTTGATTTTTGTTTTTGTTTTTTGTATGAATTTTTTTTTTTTTTAGTCTAGACACTCAAAAAATTCTAAAAAAAAAGAAAGAAATCAAAATTCTGTCACACAGAATTATAGGATTTTTATTCCTCTTTCCAATGATATCTTTCTCTCCAAAATTGGATAATAAATAACCGAGTAATGGTTACCGACATGCGCATAAGTATGTTTTTGAGTTATGTACTTTTATTGTTGATTTCTACATCAAGGATCCTGGTCCTACCCCTATAAGTGGTATTAATATCCTCAGCGTGACACCAGACAATGATGTTGATGGCGAGACATCGAGACAATGAGGGCGTTGATAACAATGAATTTTCGTGTTTTTCTTTCAGCATACTCCTGGCCTTCGCTAATTTTGCTAGCCTTAGTTGCTGAGTAGCCTTCTCGATCTTAGGTAACTTCGGCATTGTTATAAGTTCACTAAGAAGTTACAAAAACAACGTAAATAGCTAGTGACCAAACGCAAGTGACGAAGCGCATGTAACTCATTTGACGTCTGTGGCGTAACTGAGTCATTCTCTGAGTATCGAGGCTCTCGCCTATAAATAGCCGCTCTGAGCAGCTCTCCCCTCTCACACCACCTTTCATTGTTACCAGATGTATGAGAATCTCGAAAAAAATCTGAAAAAAATCCCTGTATATATGGAAAAATAAACACGCAAAAACGATTCTGTCAAACTCAGTCATACAGACGACGCAGTTATGATGACGTCATCATTTAAAAACCGCTATATCTTCATTATTTATAAAAATAATTGGCTGAAACTTCTGGAAAGCATGCACGGCATGTTTCTGCATAGATACAAGTAAAAACTCGATTTTTTATTTTTTCAAGTTGACATGTCATCCGCCATAGCGGACGGTCCCCTTAACTGATGACTGATAGGAACAGTGGTTTGGTAAAAACTGATGGTTACAATGTTTTGAGTGAAAAGATTTACACTTTTACACATTACAAATTTTTGTGTTTTGTGTTTGTTTCATTTTGCGCATATTTTCATTTTCTTGTTGAAGTGTGCCTTTTTATTTTGATACTGTCCACATTTTTCTGTATTTTCATTTACATTCACAATTTAATTGACTTAGTTATTTACATTGCTTAATCATTGCACATTTAATTAAATTTAACACTTGTGAATTAATTTGCATTTACTTAGAATTCTTTTCAAGTTTTATTATTATTTAGCACTTGCGAATTAATTTCAAATTTTCAATTATTGCCTAATACTTTTGAATTTTGATTGAATTAATTTTCTTGAATTTTGTGATAAATTAATTCTGATTTAATTTTACTTAATTTAATTCAAGAATTAATTAAACTTTACTTTGTTTTCAAGTACAGTAATTTTCCCTGATATTGTGAATTTCACTTATAATCTTTGAGTTTAATAATAAATTTTTGTATTTAAAATTTTTATTATAAGTATTTTCTTTATTTTACACCAGTATATTTGCATTTAATTATGATTATATTTATGTTAGGTAGAAACATAGAGTGGTAATTGATCTGCTTTCCTTCAATTTACTTGAAGTGACTTAGAACCAGGGAAGTACTTAGACTTCTGAAATCAGGGAAATACTTAGACTTTTAAAGTTGTTGATTGAGTGATGCCCTTTGATTAATTTAATTACTTACAAGATTACCTCACACCTGTTTTGATGAACTTAGTCTGATTTTCTGCAATACTGGTAAGTTGTTAAGGGATCACTGTTGCCTTTAGAATATTCAGTTGTTTAATACCTGTGATGAGGGTTCAGGTGTCTGGCCTTTATGAGGTATCAGTTAATGAATGGTAAGTGTGGTAACCAGATACTTGGCACTTCGTACACACACACACACACACAAGCCCATTCCTTTCCAGATATCCTCCGCTGGTGAAGCAGCTGGAAGCAATGGTGAAGAAGCACCACAATCCTCCACGGTGGTCCGAGAGAAAACTGATGACCATCAACGGCATCCAAGATGGCCTCGCTGCGACTGTAACAATGATGATGAACGAAAGAGACTTCGTTCTCTTGGCAAAACCAACTTACAGCACTTATTTGTCACTCGTAAGTCTTGGGAGAACTCGGTTATCCCCTCTTCTTTGAGGTCAGAGAGGTGTTCTTAGGCTATTCCACCAAAATTCACCATTTTTGAAAGTAAATTGTATTTTTCCTAACTATACAAACCTCAGATCCTTTACATAAGGAATTACTGTTCAGCACCAGTCGTAAGATTTACTAACAAGGTATTTCGGCAGTAACTGCTTATCCGATGGTCAGGAGTCCCACCCGACTGGAGGTAAACATACCACTTTGCTTTAGGCCCAGGTACAGTGAGGGGTGGCATGAGGTAGGACTATATGTAAAGGACCTCAGGTTTGTAGTTAGGAAAAATACAATCTACTTTCGAAAATTGTGATTTGTTTCAACACGTTATCCAAACCATCGGTCCTTTACATAAGGAAGACTCACTTATTGGTGGGAAGAATCTGAGTCTTGTGTACAGACTGGTGTTTGCCCAACCTGGGTTCCCTCCCTGGTCGTAAGAGCAAAGAGGGGGAACCTAGCCTCTGTCCAGCTGATCGGAGTGGGAACTGCAGGATCAGTGGCCAGACCTCTGGACCAATTCATAAGTGGAAGGCAAGCGTACCTCTTATGAATAGTAAGCAAGAACTAATGTCCTAAGTAAGAAGCCAAATATAAAGTATTGGGTTTGTTTCTTACTGCTGCCCACTTCCCCCTTGCTAGGGAAGGGACGGATAAACGCTTCTATCCCTAATGAAAGGGATAGAATGGAGCTTGGTTACGTAGCTTACCTGCATCATCGTCCTGTCAAGCATTGTGATGACCGCTACCCTCTGCCCGCAGGGGGAGGAAAGAAAAGAGAAGGAAGAGGAGCCAGTCACACTCTCATTCACTCTTCCATTCATGCGATATCACAAGGATGAGATGCTACCTTGTCCTGTAAAGGATGGGTAAGCTACAAAACTTGTTGAGCAGCCACCACGGGTCCCAAGGAAAAAGTGTCCAAGGACCTATGGGCAATATCCCGAAGGTAGAAGGAGGTGAAGGTGGTCTGGTTGGACCACACCCTGCCTTCAGCACCTGTGCGACGGACAAGTTCTTGTGGAATACAAGGGTTGGACCAATGCCTCTAACTTCGTGGGCTGTTGGACGAAAGGTACTGGTGTCAGCACTCCTCTTGGACACTTCTTTCTTGGTCATCCCGGTGCTAACGAAGAGGCGTCGACACTCAGGCCTGGGGTGTCATGTTTTCTTCAGATAGCGCCGTAGCGCCCTCACAGCATAAAGCAGCATCTCTTCCGTATCATTCTGGTGAAGTCCTCTTGGGAGGGGATCGTGAAGGAGTTGAACCTGGCGGTAGGGAGCAAAGGGTTCTGAGTCTTCGCTACAAAATCCGGAACGAAATCGAGCATAACTGATCCCCATCTCCTCGTGTGTTTGACATCGAAGGAAAGACGTGACGTTCTCCTACTCTCTTCACTGATGCCAGGACCAGCCGAAAGACGGTCTTGAGGGTCAGATCCCTGTCTGACGACTTCCGTAGAGGCTCGTAGGGTCTACGAGTCAAACTCCTTAAGACAAGAGTCACATCCCACCCTGGGGCCTGAGTTCCCTGGGTGGGCAAGACATCTCGAAGCTCCTCATTAGGAGAGATATTTCCATGGAAGAGGAAGTATCAACTCCTTGCAGCTTAAGGACTAGGGCCAGGCTCTGTATCCTTTGACTGCTGAGACAGAAAGGAGCTTCTCTCAGCAAAGAAAGATGAGGAAATCCGCTATCTGCTGAATAGTGGCTCTGAGCGGAGAGACCCCCCGTCCACGACACCAACCACAGAAGATGGACCACTTTCCCTGGTATACTGCTGCAGAGGACTGTTTGTTGCTGCTCGGCAAGAAAAACCTCTCGCTCGCAAGAGATGGTGGATAACCGCCAACCTTCAAGACAGGGAATGTACTATCTGGTGGTACCGTTTTACATGCAGTTGACACAGCAGGTTTTGCCATGCGGGAATCTCTTCCGGTGCCTCCAAGAGAAGAACCAGCAGGTCTGGATAGCAAAGGGCCTGAGGCCATTTGGGTACCACCAAAATCATCTGAAGTTTGCTGGTGACCAGCACCCTGCTGATCACTACGAGGTTGTCCGATGGGTATTGGAATGCGTCCTCTGCAGCTGCCCATGGGTCTGGCACAACTGAGAAGAAAATCTGAAGTTTTCTGTTGTGCCGGGTGGCGAACAAATCCACTACTGGACGCCTACAGGTCAAAGAGCCTTTCTGCCACGTCTGGGTGAAGAGACCATTCGGTCCCAATCACCTGATTCTGGTGGCTGAGCTTGTCTGCCACTACATTCCTCTTGCCTGGAATGTATCTGGCTGACAGCTCTACTGAGTGAGCTACAGCCCACTCGTGCACCTGCATTGTCAACTGGTGCAATGGGAGGGACATTAGGCCCCCCTATTTGTTGACGTATGCCACTAACGTAGTGTTGTCGTTCATCAGTACCACTGAGTGTCCTATCAGTTGTTCCCGGAACTCTTGGAACGCAAGAAACACAGCCTTGAGTTCCAGGAAGTTGATGTGAAGGTGCCTGTCATGATGGTTCCACACTCCTGCAACCAGCAACTCTTCCAGGTGTGCGTCCCAACTCTCAGTTGATGCGTCTGAGAACAGAAGCATCTCCAGTGGGGAAGTGCGCAGGGGCACTCATATCAGGAGGTTCCTGTCGTCTAGCCACCAGGCCAGGTCCTCCCTTACTTCCTCCATGAGAGGAACCAGGAAGACTGTGGATCTCGTGCCTGTGACCAGCACTCCTTTAGTCTCCATTGAAGAGACCGCAGGTGAAGACGCCCGTAAGGGACTAACTTCTCTAGTGACGACAGGTGACCGATCACAACTTGCCACTGCTGAGCTGACTGTTTCTGTTGTGACAGGAACCGTCTGGCTGCCTCCCTAAACCTGCTGATCCGCAAGTCTGTGGGGAAGACTCGTGCTGCTACCGTGTCAATCAGCATGCCCAGGTACTTTATCCTCTGCTTGTGGGTTTGAGATCTGACTTCTCAACATTTACCATGATCCCCAGATCACGGCATAAGTCGAGGATTCGATCTCTGTCCTGTGGCAACTGCGAGCGGGAGCTCGCCAGGACCAGCCAATTGTCGAGATACTTCATCAGATGTATCCCGACCGAATGGGCCCAAGCCGACACCAGAGTGAACACTTGCGTGAACACCTGTGGCGCAGTTGAAAGACCGAAACAAAGTGCCCTGAATTGGCACACCGTCCCATCGAGGATAAAGCGGAGGTACTTCCTTGAGGACTGGTGGATATTTGAAAATATGCATTCTTCAGGTCCACCGAAAACAGGCAATTGTTCGCCCTGATGGAGTCAAGCACTGAGCATGCCGTTTCCATCGTGAACCGAGTCTGGCAAATGAAACGGTTCAAGGGAGAGAGATCTATCACCGGTCTCCAGGCCCCCGTAGACTTCACCAGGAAAAGTCGGCTGTAGAACCCCGGTGACTGATCTCGCACGATCTCCACAGCTCCTTTGCTCAGCATGGTCTTTATTTCTTGTGTCAGTGCTACGTCCCTGGCAGAACCGGGGACGTACATCTGAAGGTGGACCGTGTGTGAGGTGAGGGGTGGCCTCAACTCGAAGGGAAGTAGGTATCCCTCCTGAAGGACATCCACTACCCAGGTCTTGGATCCATAGCACTGCCAAGTTGCCCAATGGCTCGCCAGGCACCGCCCCCCCCCCCCCCCCTTCCCCCCCCCCCACTTCCAGCAACAGTTGAGGGAGAGTGCCGTCCCTAGCGTTTCACTTCTCTTCCCCTTCTGCTTAGCCCCTTTCCCGCGAGAGAAGGAGGCTTGAGAGGAGGGCTGACACTCACTTCTCGAAGCGAAAGAGGAAGGCTGGGTCTTTCCTTGCACTACCCTCGACGGTGCTGATATCTTGGGAGCAGAGTAAGCGCTAGTTAAGCTCCGAGGCTTAGCCACAGTTGAATGAGACTGCCCAGAAGGAACCCAGCTACAGTCCGTTGGGTAGACCCAACGTCACCTCTCGACCAGCCGCTCTGGTTAAAACCAGGTTGGCCTTCTGGTGGGCGAGGTAGGAGATGGCCCTACCTCCAGACTGGCAGAGTCTCCCGAACGCCGAGTCCTCCTCGAACAATAGCTCCCAAGGAGGCTGCGACTCTGGATACCATGAAGGACCACAGATCCAGCCAGGAGGATTCCAGGCTCGATGCCTCTTGCTGCGAGAACCAGAGGTCTGTCTCAGACAGCAGGTGATGAAGAGGCACTCCCAGAGTTAGACGAGCTAGCTCTGGGTAAACCTGCTTGGTCGGCAACGGGTCTACCGAAGGCACGTAGAAGCGCTGCTGACGAGGCAGAGGAGGGAGAAGGAGCTTGTCTGACTTGCTGGCTCTGTGTGAGGCATCTTGTCCGGAGACAAGGGCGTTCACTTGGTCCAACACACCATCAGCCAAGGAAGACTGGGGTAGTCCCACTGTTGCTCTGGGTTCCTTCTTCCAGAACGACTCCAACCTCGATGGAGGGTCAGAGGGAGCAACCATCTATCGATCCTTCCCTGAGGTTGTTGTGCTGACAAATCAGTGCAATGACCTCTGCAAAGGACCTCTGTATCTCGGGGGTGATCGCGCCCTGAGGAGATGGATTGTCAGGTCCATCCAGGCCAATCACTTTCCAAAACACTCTTCCTTCAGGAGGAAGAACCTCGCCAGACCCCTCATGGTCTCCTCCAACCACTTGAGCGTACAATCTGTTTGGTCCTAGGAACGAACCAGGCTTGTAGGCTCTCGTGGCCGGACCGTAAGGAGCGCACACCTCACGGTCACTCCTATTCACCTCGCTCCTCCTAGTTGAAGGGACAGGTGAGGAAGACCTGACGCTCCTACCCTGCTGTGGCGATCGAGCTGCAGGTCTGGACCAGCGGTCTCCCTGCGGAGAAACGCTGGACAGAGGACGGTACCATTGGTCTCATGCGTCAGAGGAGCTGCTACCAGCCGTGCGACCGTCCGGTCCCGGTAAGAGCGATGGTCAGATGACTGGTAGCATCCACTGACGCAGTGAGAGCGACTCTGTCCTCATGACACGCCACGGTCCCAGAAGCAGCCGAGGCTGTTCCTGGTGACCAAGGGGACCTCTTCCCAGCCTCGACATGTGAACAGTCTGGTGGGACCATCACCTGAGCAACTTACCATCCTTCTGCTCCATGCCTGGATCCTGAACGGTGAGTACTCAGTTGTCTGGTTCCTGGCTGCTCGATCACTGGTAGATCTTACACTAGGCGACGCTCGCTCGCTCGCGGCCGAGATAGCTCCCGATCTGGAGGTGGAACCTCTGGAGCCGGGAGCAGAGGTACCTGCAGTGGCTGGTACCTCTACAGTCCCCGTCTTCTTCTTCCCTGAGGAAGGAGAGATGGGCCCCATTCCCGGAGGAACGAGAGAACCAGCGGAAGACCCACCTGTCCCGCCGGAGCGAGACAGACCCTTAGAAGTCTCTGTGCCAGACTTCTTAGGGGGGGAGGTGAGGCCACCTTCTTCTTCCTTGGCTGGGGAACCTTGGAAGTCAAAGGGGAAGAGGCAGGAGAAGACAACGATGAAGATGAAGATGACGACACCTTCCTCTTCCTCATGGACTTCTTCTTTACCAACTTCCTCAGGACAGCAGACAGGTCTCCCATCCAGGCTGGAGCTGGGGTGGTTGCGGTGGCAACGGGGCCCAACTCCACCTGGCTGGAAGGACCTGCGGGAGCGACAGCACTTCCACGGCCAGGAAAGGGCAGCAGGTACAGCGACAGCAACAGGAGGGCGATCCAAGGGCAAGCTCTTCGAGCACTCAAAGTCAGGGGGAGGAGCAATGACAGGAAAACCAGGTGGAGGTGGAACCATCTCCCTCTGGGGCACATACGGCAACAGAGCTTGTACCGCAACTGAGGGGGTGACTGTAGTCACATGCTGAGTATACACCAGGTGAGGAGGAGCAGCATAACCCGGTGTCGACCTTACCTTACAGACCTTACATCTTGTTCGGGTTGCCCCAGGTCCCTCAGTGTGAGGCACCTCTAATGTCTACCAGAGAGTTGCTAGTACATCTTCCAGTATATTTTGCATCTTCCAATCTTGGATGGTCTGGGATGCAGTTTAGATATTTGTCGAGCTTATTCTTAAACACATCTACGCTCACTCCTGATATATTCCTCAGATGAGCTGGCAACGCATTGAATAGACGCTGCATTATCGATGCTGGTGCGTAGTGGATTAATGTCCTGTGTGCTTTCCTTATTTTTCCTGGTATAGTTTTGGGAACTATTAATCTACCTCTGCTTGCTCTTTCTGATATTTTTAGTTCCATGATATTTTCTGCTATTCCTTCTATCTGTTTCCATGCCTGAATTATCATGTAGCGTTCTCTTCTCCTTTCTAGACTATATAATTTTAAGGATTGTAGTCTTTCCCAGTAGTCAAGGTCTTTAACTTCTTCTATTCTAGCTGTAAAGGACCTTTGTACACTCTCTATTTGTGCAATATCCTTTTGATAGTGTGGGTACCATATCATATTGCAATATTCAAGTGGACTACGAACATATGTTTTATAAAGCATAATCATGTGTTCAGCTTTTCTTGTTTTGAAGTGCCGTAACAACATTCCTATTTTTGCTTTACATTTTGCCAACAGAATTGCTATTTGATCATTGCATAACATGTTCCTATTCATCATCACACCAAGGTCTTTAACTGCTTCCTTATTTGTGATTGTCTCATTATTAGGTCCCCTATATGCATATAGCTTTCTTTCTCTGTCTCCATAATTTATTGATTCAAATTTATCAGAGTTAAATACCATCCTATTTACCTCTGCCCAATCATATACTTTGTTAAGGTCTCTTTGGAGAGCGTTCCAATCTTCATCACAAGTAATTTCTCTACTTATTCTTGTGTCATCTGCGAAACTACTCACTACCGAATCCTTAACATTACTGTCTATGTCTTCAATCATAATAACAAACAGTACTGCAGCTAACACCGTACCTTGCGGCACACCGGATATTACCTTGGCTTCATCCGATTTCTCGTCGTTTGCAATAACTATCTGTTTTCTGTTGTGTAAAAATTCTTTTAACCATCTTCCTACTTTATCCACGATATTGTGCTTTCTAATTTTCTTCGCTAATATATTATGGTCTACTTTGTCAAAAGCTTTTGCAAAGTCTAGATAAACCACATCTGTTTCATTTCCGCTTTTCATATTTTTGAATATGTTCTCACGGTGGACTAACGAAACCATGTTGTCCTTTATTAAACAAATTATTTTTTATTAAATGTTTCATAATATTTTTCTTCATTACCCTTTCATACACTTTCATAATATGTAATGTTAGACTCACAGGCCTATAATTACTTGCCTCTAGTCTTGATCCACTTTTGAAAGTAGGGGTAATATATGCTAATTTGTGCTCATCATAAATCTTGCCTGTATCTACACTTTGTCTTAATAATATTGCAAGTGGCTCTGCGATAGAATGAACTCTCTTTCTTTAACAAAATAGCAGGCACTCCATCGGGCCCTGCAGCAGCTCCATTTTTAATTTCATTAATAGCCTGCACAATATCAGCTTCATTAATATCTATGTCAGCTAAATATTCACTATTTTCGTCCCTTACTTCTATATCATTATCTTCATTATCTATTCTAGGGGTGAATTCTCTCTTATATCGTTCTGCCAATATGTTGCAAATTTCCTTTTTTTTCATTCGTTAATCTCCCTTCAATTCTTAGAGGGCCTATTTCTATTCTTCTTTTATTCATCTTCTTCGCATATGAGTATAATAGTTTGGGATTTTGCTTGATATTTAATAGGGTTTTTTCTTCCAAGTCCCGTTTTTCATTTTCTTTTGATTGTATAATCTTTTGTTCTGCATTTTCTATCTTACTTTTTAGTTCTATAACTTTCCATGCATTTTTTTCTTTTGCAAGACCTTTTTTCCACTTTCTGATTTTCTGGAACAAGATCCTTCTGTCTCTTGGTATGCATGACTGATGTTTACTTTTCTTCTTCGGTATATATCCACTATTTTCTCTAATATTTTATATAATATCTCCGTATTTACCTTTATGTCATCACTTACGAAAATGTTATCCCAATCTTTGTTTAATTCTTCATTTATTTCTGACCATTTTATATTTTTACTGTAGAAGTTGTATTTTCCATATCCTTCCCACTTTTTCATTTCTTGCTTATCTCTGTTTTCACTTGCTTTGGAATGGACAGTTAATTCTGACATTATGGTCTGAATACTCGCATTATAAACTATTATTTCTTTAACATAATTCATCTGGTTCACAAATACTAGGTCTAAAGTATTTTCCTTTCTTGTTGGCAGGTGATTTATTTGTTGAATGTTGTATTCTAGTAGCATAACTAATAGCTTTTCGAATTGCCTCTTATCTTCTGCACTACTATTACTCTCTTTTTTATATGTATAAGTACATCCACAATCTCCTATTCGTTCTTTCCAGTCTACAAAAGGAAAGTTGAAGTCTCCAGATAGGAGAATAGTCCAGTCCTTGTGATTTCTACATATATCATCCAATTTTTCTATTATTAAGTCAAACTCTTTAGTATTAGGAGGTCTATATATTACTATGTTCATTAATTTTTCAGATTCAAATTCTACCGCTATTAGTTCACATTCTGAGTTACTATATTTCTCATATATTTTTCCTTGTTTTTTGTCTTTCCCATATATTGCGGTTCCCCCTTGATTCCTATTTTTTCTATCTGATCTATAAGTTTGGAACCCTTTTATTTGATCATCATTCCCAGTCTCTTGGGATACCAGGTTTCACTTATATTCATTATATCTATTTTCTTTTCAATTTGGGTTAGTTCTTCTAAGTACTCTATTTTTCTTTTTGAGTTACTCGTAACTAAACCCTGCGCATTCATCACTATGATGGTTTGCGTGTTTTCTCCTTCATTTAATATTGGTAATAATAAGGATTTTCTTTTCCATGTCTCTTTCTGTTCTGGTATGTTGTTCTTTTTTTCATTTCCAGAAATTCTGACATTAAAAAATCCAACTTTTCCATAATATTTGTTCTTCCTTCATCATAATTATTCATTTTGTGTCTGAATCTGCAATTTTCTCCATATCTGCAATATCCTCTTGCATAATAAAAAGTTATTATCTCTTGAGTAGAATCTTGGAGCTGATGCATTGAAATTTTTTGCTGACACCTCTGCATATCTCGTTGATGGCTTGCTTTTTTCTTTTACCTGATATTCTTCATTCCTCTCTTTATTTGTTTCTTTCTTATTTTGGGTTTTATTACTTGATTGGTTATTTATATGATTATTTTTCATGGCTACAGGGTGCATATATTTACATTTTTTGTCGAACTTACATCCTTTTCCTTCTTTTAGGTTTTTGCATATTTTTGGATGTAGATCTCTGCAATCATCCTCATAGCCATCTAGGTATGCACATTTACCATATATTTCATAGTTGTGACATACCTTAGGATGTTTGTAGTAACATTTTTCTCCAAACCTGCAATTCCCTCTTTTCAAAAGGTTGTAGACTTTGTCTTTTTTGTATATTTTTTCCTCTTTCCCGTCATTGTGTAGATCTGGGTAGAGCCTCTTCGGGATTTTCTTTTGTGTCATATCGTAATTTATTTCTTCGTAGGTATGCTGCTTTATAGCCTCATATGTAGTATCAATGAGTATCTCTGCATCCATACTTTTATCTTGTTCTTTGTTTTCCTTATCTTTTTCTGTCATTTCAGTTTTGTTTACTTCTCTTACGTTTTCCTCTTCTTCTTCTTCCTCTTCTTCTTCATCCTCAACTATTTGTACATTCAATCTTGATTTAATAACATTGTCTATCCATGGTAGACATGTTGAGCAAAAAATTCTTGTGTCTTTTCTCATATCTTGCATTACCTCAGCACACTGTGGATGGGTCGGAATGTTGCATGCAGCACATTTTCTGATTAGGTTTTGTGGATTAACTATGCTATACCACACCTTACACAGTTTACATGCTTTTGGCATTCTTTTTCCTAATGCATCAATTAGGATATTCACAAGGTTCAACTAATTCATTTTCTTTGTCGGAATATGTTGGTTTATGTATATTTTCTTTATGAGTCTCTTGACCACTTGGATTTTATTTGGAACTTCTTCAATTATTTTCAAGATGTTTTCAGTTGATTTGTTCCAGTTTGAAGGATTATATCCTTCTAATATATCTATGAATGCTTTTGTATCTTTTTGGTTAGGACTGTTGCTGATCTCATAGATGAGAAATGCCAGTTCCCTTCCTGCTACCTCATCGTATTGCGAATTTGCCAAGCAAGCTAAATCTCGCCATTTTTTCCCGCAGTTGGAACTTACTGCCATCTTGTTCTGATTTACCGTATTTCACTTGATAAACTAACTTAGAAGACGCTTTATCCTACTATTTTCACACTAATCTTATCACCGATAGTTCACGAACACTTCTAGATATTTCTCAAATTCTAGACGTATGTTAAACTTGTGATATCTGTTGATTAATCTGACTTCACGCAGGAACGTCTCACCAAGCAAGATGACTACTACACAGTCATAGTCGTCCTTGTCTCCACCCCGTGAGTGAACGGGGCTGCAGCAAGATGATGGATGAGTCCCTGAATACTCGGAGTGCCCGGAAGGTTCAGCGAGTGCCACACCTGCTGTAGATCCCCACCCGCAGAGGCAGACACACCTGAGGAAGCAACAGTGGGGTTAAGGGGGGGGGAGGGTTCCTGTTCGCTGTGGGGGAAGGATCCCACCCTGAGTGGACAGAAGACCCCGAGTACAACTCCAGGTCGGGGTGTCGCCCTCCTTCCTCTGCACTCGACAAATTGAGTGAAGAGGCGGAGGGGAACACATCCCCTGAAGGGGAGAGAGCCATACGCGCGAGCTGACGAGGAGGGAGAAAAGAAGGTATTGTATCAGTCACCAGAAGTGTTGAGGGAGAGCTTTCCGCCACCACCTTGGCTGCCCTACGTGGCTTCTTCCTCTTCTCGTACAGTTCCCACTGCTCCTCTGACCAAGAGACACAAATATCACAGGTTAAGGACCGAGAGCATTCACGCCCTCGGCACCTAGTACACAATGGATGAGGGTCCACGACATCACTGGACCTGAAAGCCCCACACTTACGGCCTCCCACTCCAGGGCACACTCTCCGGTTGGATGGGGGCCACAAGGGCTTCTCCGATTCGTGGGGCTGCATGTTCAGTCCAGCGATGCAATTCCACAAATAATAAACAAATAACAATAAGAGTAGTTTC
>NC_087205.1:104644865-104749079 GCF_015104395.2 Macrobrachium nipponense | reverse complement strand
TAAGAGTAGTTTCAGTCACTTCACACTAGTATTCTAAGAAACAGGTTGATAAGTAAGTAGGCTTGAAACAATCTCACGACAAAGGCGGGCAGAGAGGAGAGCACAGGCCTTCACCCTACGGAGGTCGAAAGCAAAGTGGTATGTTTACCTCCAGTTGGGCAGGACTCCTGACCATTGGACAAGCAGTTACTGCCAAACTAACTTGTTAGTAAATCTTACAACCGGTCCAGCTGGCGCTGAATAGTAATTCCTCATGTAAAGGACCGATGGTTTGTATAACATGTTGAAAAAACTAATTTTTCGGAAAAACATGAAACAACGCTTTCATATGGTATACTTAGATGCAATGATTATATTATTACAGTTGTGTGAATCTCCATTCACATTTTGTCTTATATATATCAGGGTTGCGGTATCAATTTTCATGTTAATGACAATTACCCCATGTCAAGTGGACCTTCGTATATCAGGAAAAGACTATGGAGGTGAGCTGTCAAAATTGTTCTTATTGTTAGAGGAATAGGTAATTTCGCATTGCTGGAATGTAAGTTTTATGGGGATGTAGGTATGACACAATAACTTAGTAGCTGTACTACGTATTTCCAGAGGTATTTGTTAAGCAACTATAACTTAGTATGTGTATTTCCAGAGGTATTTGTTTAGCAACCTATAATTTAGTATATGGATTTCCAGAGGTATTTCTTAGACAATGTTGTAAACATAGTAAAATAAGCAGCCACTCTTTCAAACTGTGTATACAGTATTTTGGGTCAACATAATAAATTAATGACATGGGTGCCAGCAGCACATTTCCCAAGGGGTGAGGTAATATATATATATATATATATATTATATATATATATATATATTATATATATATATATATATATATATATATAAAGGTATAAGCCACAAAAGAAAAATAAACAACAGTTTCTGCAAGATCTTTCGACTCAACGTCCTTTACTTAACAGACAAACGGACTTACATGAAAAATTGAGAGTACAGGAAAGGTAGTGTAAGTGACAAGTAGGGATTATAAGGAGATCAGTACCTAGAATCCAACACACCTGGAGAATGAGTAACCTTTCCAAACAAGCATAAAAATGGGTACAATTTAAAAACAAAAAGATTAAGCCCAACTGCTCCGACACATGGACAAGACAATTAAAGGATTGTACAGGGCGACAGCTGACCACATTCAGATCTTTGGTAAATAAAAACTTATTCACAAAACATATTAAACATACATATAAAAAGAAAATATCTCTAAGGCAACTAATTTGCATTTAAGTCTGTAATTATATCTTTGAGGTCATTCATAAACATGTTACAAATACAAGGGTCTAAATGAAACAGCCCACGACTAATATTAAAATTACAATGGGAAGTAAGTTGTATTATGGCAGATTCTAAAAGATTTCATGATAAGACATCTTTTGATCTTACAATTACTGAACTACCAATCCAATTTATCCAGAGGTTGTTTTCACTTAAATGGATGAATATTGCATTAGATGTTTGCCCAGTTTTGACAGAATATTTATGCTGTTTTAATCTTACTTCTAAGCCCTTGCTCGACTGTCCAAGATAAAAGGAAGGGCAGTCCATACATGGAATTTTATATATTATGTTGTTGCTTTCCCTGGGCCATTTTTTTATTAAAATTCCTTCTAGTGTGTTATTATAGGAAAAAACAAGGTTGACCTTAAAGGCTTTTAGCAATGATTTAATGGTTTCAAATCCGTTAAAATAAGGCAAACTAACAATGTTCCTAGAATTTTCTTTCTCCGTGTTACTTACACTATAAAACTTTTTGTGGGCTTTATTATAGCAAATATCTACATAGAAGAAAAAATTGATCTTTAGATGTTAAGATGGTGGCCTGAAAAGAAATGAACATAAGTTAAGTTGTTGGTTGGTTTCCTATAAATACTGAATTTACATTGAAATGGTTCTCTATGTATCAAAACATCTAAGAAAGGGAGACCATTGTCTTTTCCAATTCTAGAGTAAACTAAATGATGGTACCTGATTATTTAATATAGAGAGTAAATCATTTACATCAATTTTAGCAGGCAGAGCAGCTAAAATATCATCAACATATCTATACCACTTTACAGGAATATAAATATTAGGTAAATAGCGTTTTTCAAATAATTCCATGTACAAGTTTGAGAGGAGTGGTGATAAATGGTTGCCCATTGCCATGCCAAATATTCATTGATAAAATTCACCATTGAATATAAACTTACAATCACAAATGTACAACCTGATGAGTGAAATAATGTGACTTACAGGTAGAGGTAATTCATGCTGAGTTAGTTCATTACTGAGATATTCTAAAGTAGAGTCTATAGGGACTTTAGTAAAAAGAGAACATACATCAAAACTAACGAAACTGTAAGTGGGGAAAAGAGTAATTTTGTTTAATTTATCAAGTAAATCTAGATAATTATATATATATGAGAATCGGAGATGGTTCCAAGTAACGGGGACAAGGTCTTAATGATATGTTTTGAAAGTTTATATGAAGTTGAGCCAACAGTACTGATAATAGGCCGCATAGGGCTATTTTCGTTGTGAGTTTTTTTAGTTTTCTGTCGAGTTTTCTTTTTAGGGCATCTGTAGTCCTACACAGTTTTTCATAAATTTCCTGTCGCAGCGAGTCCTTCCAATCAGCCGGGATAGAATGACTGAAAGATATTCTTGTTTTTTCCAAGTCCTTGAATTTTTCTTTCTCTTCTTGCTTGGCGGCTGCTATATGCTGTTTTAACATCATGGCACTAAATTCGTTGAATGGGTGATTGTCATACCTTCTTGAATGGCATGGCAGCAAGAATTTGGGGAGCACTTGTTCAGTTAGGCACTTCTTCAGAAACTTTAGTCGAATTCTGGTCGAATATACAGCCACAAGAGACTTGGAGAAGGTAGTGACGACACATCTCAAAGAGGAAACAGAATAGCGAAAGTAAACGTGGCCCTCATTATGTATAACTGAATCACGAAAGTTTGGAACGTGATAAATCCATAAATAAAGGTATAAGCCACGAAGTAAATATACCTATATTTATGGATTTATCACGTTCCAAACTTTCGTGATTCAGTTACACACATATATACATACATACATATATATATATATATATATATATATATATATATATATATATATATATATATATATACGTGTGTGTGTGTAGTGTAACTGCGATGCCAATAATTTAAGTGAAGCAAGATACAATAAAGAAACCACATACACACACACACATATATATATATATATATATATATATATATATATATATATATATATATATATATATATATATATATGTGTGTGTGTGTGTGTGTGTGTGTAGTGTAACTGCAATGCCAATAATTTAAGTGAAGCAAGATACCAATAAAGAAACCACACAACACACACAACACATATATATATATATATAACGGGTTTTTTTTAGCGCCTCAGTGGCATGGTTGGTTGGGTGTTTGCTTCTCACCTCGGTGGTCGCAGGTTCGATTCTCTATTAGTTTCTGATATTTGGATTTGTTTGTGGTGAAACACTTCTTTTCTTCGTCTTTTCACCAAGTGGATGACACAATAATATCTTTTAAAAATACATTGCAACCAGTCTATGAAAACGCTAGGCCTACAGACCATATTTCGTAAACGCAATGAGATTTTCATTCAGTTTTAAGGATCATAGATGCATATTTATTCAATGGAAGTTTTCTCTTCAGATTCAACCTTATTCTCCGAGGATCCTGGCGATAGAAACAGATGAAAACGGACTAATACCCGGCTCCTTGAAAGGAGCGTTGTCTCGATGGAATCCAAAAGAGATGTCGAAGGCCCACAAGGATGTGCCCAAGGTATCTAAAACTGAAGTTGGTGGTACTAAACTGTTTTAAACTGACATAAACTACACATTTTCATATTCACTTTCAAATTTAACTCTCTAACATAGGAGTTTGGAATTTTGGTATCAAGAGTTCACCTGAGAGAAAAAAAGGTTAACCTTTGAAAGTTAATCGAGTGAATTAGTTTCCTTGACATAATTTTAGTTCCACCCAAGATTGTTTTATAATATCTTTCACCATACTGCTGCCAACATTTGCACAGAGTACTACTATATATATATATATATATATATATACTTGGGTTGTCCGTAAAATAAGGTTCTCAAGGAGCTGCAGTTGCAAGGAACGCTGTTACGAGGGAACCAGCGACACTGGCATGTAGCTTGGTTTCCCCTCTCCCAGTACCCCCGACCCCCGCCGAGCTGTCTGCAACGCTCAGCCTTGGCTAGGCAGCCGATAGAGATGGAGCTCCCATTCACTTCTCCTGCCAGGTGCGAATTACACTCAGTGATTCGTTTTTAGTGTGCAAGAAACACTGCACTGGTGGACATTCATTCCCAACTGTGTGAAGTCTACGGAGAAAAGTGTATTAGCGTACAACACGTGCGCAAATGGTGCAGAGAATTCAAAGACGGATGTACAGACGCATTTCAGAACCGGAGAGGAGATGAAGAAGAGGTTTTGAGCTACCTTCGTGGAGCGGCGGGAGAGGTCTACGATTCAGACATAAAGATGGTACACCAAATGCAAAAATGCATTGATCTCAACGGCGATTATGTCAATAAATAGGAAAAAGTCTAAGCTTTCCAAAAACGTATTATTCAATGCCAATAATCATGTTTTTCATTGTGAAAAATCTTTGGGAGCCTTCTTTTACGGACAACCCTCGTATATGACTGAAGTCACGGATATCTGTTCGCTAACGTGGTGCCACGCAAGCATACATATCTACTATTTCCAACTTACCATGAATATTGGGCTATTTTGTGTAAAGCTTGGCTCGTTTTCAGTTCTTGTACATGAACCCCACGGGAAACAACCCCACAGGCACCGTATTGTCTGCCGACAGGAGGAGAGAGATCTACGACATCTGCTGTCAGTATAATCTCATCATCATTGAAGACGACCCCTACTACTTTGAGCAATATACTTCGGAGGTAGGCGGCCACTCCAGTTTGCTTGTCTCATCGAAGTCCTTCCATATTGACCGTTTCTTCTTTTCTTTATTTTTTTTCTCTTTTCATTTGTTTCCATTAGCTTTTTGTCTTATCCTATTTCTTCTTCCTTTTATATTTTCTTAGTTTAACATCCTTCCGTTAAGTATAATATTTGTCCACTGTCGCACACATCGCTATTATAAAAAAAACTGTTTTTTTTCATCTGTCCATCCGCCTGTGGTGTTTTTGTATGGTAACACTGCGTCCCGGGCTTTAGATAGTTACATTCGGCTTACATTCAACGATTAAAATATCCTATTTCGAATATTAACGGTGTAATTCGCATTCAGTAAATTATTAAAACACTTTTCAGTTGCAAATGTACACCCAGATATCCTTTTATTTAACCTAACACTTACACACAGCGTAACTATTTACCGGGACGCAGTGTTACCATACACAAACATCATTGGCGGATGGACAGATGAAAAAAAACGGAGTATAGTCTTTTTCCTTTTCTTTTAACAATTCATTAGTCTTTTCTTGCAGTATGAACGTCTTCACTATTCTGTTAAGTAGTTATCAGATTTACGGATTTTAATTTTAACTGTTCCTATGTTATTTAATCTACAAAGTAATTTAATTTGTTTCACTCCAGGCGTACCCCCCAACTTTCCTAGAGCTGGACACGGAGTGCCGCGTAATCCGCCTGGATTCCTTCTCCAAGACTATTGGCGGAGGACTAAGGATAGGCTATGCAATTGGACCGAAGTCTTTAATCGAGAAATTAATATTCTATCAACAAGTAACCACTCAGCACGTTTCCAGCCTATCTCAGGTAGGGTTTATACACGTTGACACGAACTCTCGTGCTATTTGAATAAATCATCTCTCTCTCTCTCTCTCTCTCCTGTCAACCTTCTTCGTAATCCATTTGAACATGATGGGGTTAACCGGCGGCCAGCTGTTATCGGCAATAGGACCTACCTTAAAACTAAAGGACAGCTCTCTGTCTATCACGAAGGACGAGCGAACTAGGCTACATGGAATTTTTAAAAAATTAATGACAAACAAGAGAATTTAAACTAACAACAACCTTACATATACAGTTAACACACAACATTGTTCCCAACAGAATACCTTTACACTTTGTGGTCGGCTACGTGGCCCAGAAATTCACAGAACACTTTGGCTTAAGACCTGGAAAACATCTCAACACACTCAATCACGTTACATGGCCGAGACATAATACAATTAAATACTAACCCAATTAATCAACGAAAATACATGGAAGAGAATGATCTAACCGGTGGCCAGGGAAGGAAAGAAAATGATGCTTCCTAGGTCCTACCTCTAAGAGCTTTAGTGGGGAAAGGATGTGTTCGTGCATTTGGCGCGATCCGCGCGACCAGAGAGTTCCTTTTCTACTTTCTCTAGATTTAATCCCTGGTCCCGATAGGACATTGCTAATACAATTAACATATTGAAATAATATACAGATGAGTCTTCTACGGCCCAGACGAATACAGCTCCCAAACAGAGATAAGCGTGGCAAGTTCAAAAAAGAACCATCGCCCGTTTGCAGCGTCATAATCCTCTAGAACTTCCGAGTCGGGAACGCGGCAGATTTAAGTCGAGAAAAGACTATGCACTCGTCTTTTCACGACTGGATCGATGATAAGGGTTGGAAGTCTTTGTAAGGCGATGAGGAGAGGCCAGTAAGAATAAATAATAAATGTCAGTGTAGATGGTGAGAAAAACAGGTTGTAGCCTAGCATAGATACTCGATAGTTAATGATACTGGGGAAGGGAAGGTGAGACATTATGGAAATGTATCTATGCAAGGTTGATTTTATGAAAAAGGGAATTGCTGTGTCAGTTTTCTACAGAGTGAATTAATGGTGTTGAACGCGAATGAAACGGAATCTGGAGGCTATGTATGGAGTTTATTGGTTTGCGTAGTATATATGCGGCTGTCTGAGTTTAAAAGAAACGAAAATACTGTATTTGGTGGAAATTTTCGCGCCGGTGAAAAGATGGATGACCTTTTTATTTTATTTATTTATTTATTTATTTTTTGCTTTTTTTGAGATTCACACGAGAGAAAATCGCAGATAAACGATAGGAGAAAACCGACATTCACTAGCTGATAGAAAAGCGTCCATGTTAAGAAATTTTGAAGGTTGAAGGTATAAAGACGAGATAGTCATTCACCCATATGGAAAACCTTAATATTCATCACCATTTTCATTATTTGCACTTTAGATTTCCATTCTGCATGAAGCTTGGGTATGGATATAGTCCTTTACGATTAAGCTCCGCCTTCTGAGCTAACGTGAATGACACCTTTTCTAGAGTTGATGGAAGTACTACACTACTTTTTAAAAGGACGGAATTATTTCCTGCAAATAGCTTGGTTTACCTACCAAAATATCAGTTAGCAGTAGGTCTAAGTTCAATCTTTTCTAATGTCATTTTCGTTCTCCATTTTACCAGATTACCCTCCACCAAATTCTGAATGTCTGGGGAGAAGATGGCTATGAGCAACACGTGGAGAAGGTCAAGGAATTTTACTGGAAGAAAAGAGACGATGTTGTTGCTTGTGCTGAAAAACATTTATCGGGTGAGGAATTGTATTTCTTATTGCGGAACAGTTCTCACAATAATTTACTTCATAACACAAAAATATTACGAATTCTTACAAATTTGGAAGATTTGACCATAAATCAATACTTCCTATTTGGTACTGAATCATTATACTCTGTATCACGAATCCGCAGCTTCCATAGCCATATTTTCTTTTCATTTAATTAATCAACGTCGCAGAGGCTACGAACATTTCCTATATCCTTTTTCCAGAGTTGTGCGAATGGAACGTCCCTGGTGGAGGTCTCTTCATGTGGATAAAGGTAAGAGGAGGAAAAAATATGTCCAACTTTTAAACACTTCTCGCAATGACGCATATTCTAACATCCCCAAGAGTTGTCGGAACTATGGATCGAATTTTACTAAAAATTATTTTGTTTGTTTTCCTTTGTTTACACTTCATCCAGTTGTTACCATACTACATAGCTCAAGAAATGGGACTGTTCCAAAATCTCGTATCTCTGATGGTGAATATAGTTTTAATCAACACGTAGAAGCCAATAATTTTGCTGTTGGCTACTTGTTTTGCATTCTTTGGTTTACCCATACAAAAGTCTTGAAAGAAAGGTGTTGTTTGCGAACGCGATAAATATCTTATACATACAGTCATTATATGTATAATATATATATGTGTGTGTGTGTAAACTAAAATCGTAAGAATACATATTTATGAGAGCGCCTCGTTATATGTCTATTACGGTATCAGCTTGTTTGTACTGCAAAAGTAGTAATACAAAACTCTGAAATCCTAATTCTGTCAGGACTAACTCATAAGCGAAACATCTTATTCTATTATTTTATTTGATTCAGAGAGAGAGAGAGAGAGAGAGAGAGAGAGAGAGAGAGAGAGAGAGAGAGAGAGAGAGAGAGAGAGAGAGAGAGTGAGTTCCTTTAACAACTTCATTTCAGGTGAAGAACATACCCGACGTGTGGGACATGCTCATGAAGAGAGCGGCAGCGAAGAAAGTCGTCTTGGTACCTGGAAATGGCTCCATGCCAGACAGCAGCAGCCCGTGCCCGTATGTCAGGGTGGCGTTTTCTCATACTCCAACGGAAAAGATAGAAGAGGCAAGTTCCTTCCCTCCTCACTTCAAAATACCTTCTTGAGCTAACGGTTTAATTTATCTTTTTCTTGTTATCCTGGTTTTTATTCAGCGTCATTATTCTGAACACACTTGATCTAATTTGTGTGTGTGTGGCTGCAAATTAATTTTTTTTTTTCACTATACCATAGTTTCCTCATTAGCCCAAGACAGCACACAGACAGCTCTCATCCCAGAAAGTTTTACATATCCTGACTAACTTTGATCATCGTTCAGTTATTGAATTCTGGATAGACTACATCAGCAGCAAACACCCCTCTTCTGCTCTTATCATGCAAACTTATCATTACATTTTATTACTTATTAGTTGAACAATCATAAGAACATATAACACACTCAGGCTTTAGTCCTAGTCAGTTTCTTTCTTTTCCACGTTCTGTCTACTTTTTTAAGAGAAAAAAAATAATTAGATTACCAACTAGGCTGTATACTCGTAATATTTTCCTTGCTGTATTAATTCTATTATTATTGATCCTTGACATTTTTGAATTTCACACACACATTTTACTCACAAGTGTGTTTAAAAAACACTCACTCTAGAGAACCTCTCTATTTCCTACAAGAACAACTCTCTCCATGGTGCCGCTTGCTTACCTTCAGCCAAGATCTAGAGAACATCATCTGCGCTTAGTCACACCATCCAGCATAACTACCTGTTTTGTTAGTTTAGTGAACTATACTTTATGTTTTGTACAAACAGAATCACGTTCCGTTCTTATTTGATTAATTCAAACAGACAGTTCAGTCATTCACATGGATTCTGATAGCTCCAGTTAGTCACTTTATTTTACTTCAAGTAGTTCATTTTACTTCAGTTTTTGTGGCTGCCTTCCTGTTTATTTGAAAAAGTAGTAGTTTAGTTAAGCTTATAATTATGCTAAATTATGTCAAGCAGTAGAATTAGAATGCTTTTTATATATGATATAAAAGATCCTCCAGGATATACAATACCAAACCCTTCAATTTTTACTCACTTTCACCTCTCATAAACAACGTTGTGACCTCCATTTTTCTTATCCTCGTTATCGCTGAGAATTATGTTATGTATAGTTTTATTCAATTTTTCTCACTGTAGTCTTGATCTTTGATTGCAGGCTTTCAGAAGATTTGCAGAACTGATACGTGAAGAAATGAGCATTAACAAGTCTACTAAAGGGTAGTTGCTTGGCAAAGCATCCGTTCCCTAAAGAGCTGTACCTAGGTACCTACCTACTGCCATGAAGAGAAATTGTGGATTTGGTCTGTAAGAATGTGTTCACAATTAATATCAAAGATAAGTTGATTCTCCTGCAAACTTCCCAATTCCTAGGCAAGAATTATTTATCTTTGAACTTGGGTTTTTTAGAAGTTACTAAAAAAAATCAGTATATAAAGCTACAGTAAATAAATAATTCTTCAACAAATAATCAAGAGCTGAACACACATACACTCCAGTCAAATTTTTACCACTTTCATAGCTGGTGAAAATCTGACTAATTCAAAGATATTACCATTCTTAATATTTTTTATTATCTAATTCCTTAAATTAATCAGGTCTCATGAATTATACACTGAATAACTTTAAGGAAGTAATGTTTACGAAAAACACCAAAATATGAAATATCTTTATTTCATGTACATAATATAAAGAAAATACAATGACTATATTCCCAACCAATCTGGAGCCTAAATTAAATACTGTTAAACCAACCAAGTACTGAGATTCAATAAAAAAAAGCTATGGAGCTCATGGCATGTTATTTCATACCTCAATTATTACTAAATTAATGCATATTTACTTATCACCAAATGACAGTCACAACAACATAAAGTCTATTTATTGAAAATGTATATGTTATCACCATAACCTGAAATACAAGTATGGTATCACCATATCCTGAAAGAATGGAATATACACCTAACCAAAGTACTGTACATCAATTGACTTGAAAATATCAGGGACAGGAGATTCCAAAACCTGACTACACAACAGATTATGGACTTGGAGAGAAATGCAAAAGTTGGCTATTCATGATAAATATAAATATCAGGGAAGACTATAATGGAACTTCAACTCATCTAAAAACTAACCATGTATAAATCAGTAATGTGTAACGTAATCCCTTGTTATCTGCTTCTTGACTTTCAGTAGCACACTCAATTTGGCAACTAGCTTTGACAACGTCAAATTTGTTTTTTTTTCTTTTTTTTAGAAAAAAGTTCTCATAACTCAATACAGCAACCATAAAACACATCTACATGTACAACAGATAATTCAATCAGTCATGTATTTGCTGTCATGCTTTCTTTATTTGGTATCAGTGAGATAACCACTTTTAATAAACATCAATGTAATCATCGAAATGGAAGATATGTATTAATTTATGCAACAAACTTTCTAATGATTACAACCTCTTAATTTCAATCTTCCAGCAGTAAACAAGGGAGTACTCTAGTTAGCAGAATATTGACTTGTTGATGTAGCACTTATAAAGGCCTAGAGAACTTTATGTGAGTGGCATAATTTTAGGAATTGAAGGCTCTTATCTTCAAATTTCACACAAAATTCTACAAGCTTGCACTCTAAAGGTATGCTGAACAATATTCTACATGCTTGTACTAAACTTCAGACAGTGACCAGCGAGCTTCTGTTGCATTTACCAAGAGGTTCTATACAGGTCCTTTGAACACAAATGCATTTATCACTACATTCTAGTATCTGCACTTAAAACTCTCCATTGAAGATGTAAAGCATTCTCATTATCAATTTATACTTATACAACCAACTGGTAATGCTTTGCCTGTAAAAATTCTTCAATCATGTTTTCCAGTACTATGTACCATACACATTAGTATACTATTCTGAAAAAAAAAAAAAAAAAAAAAAAAAAAAAAAAAAAAAAAAAAACTGCTCAGTTCTGTCGGCAAATAAAAGTACTAATTTATCCCATTTCAGAGCTAAATCTTCTATGACTAAAATCAGTCTGCATTCTTTCCTTAACCCCAGAATTACTTTTAATCACACATATATATACGTATATATATATTTTTTTGTTCCTCTTTTGAAGAGTTCAAAATGAATACTCACATTACTATCACAATATTACAATGAATTGTAGACCACTAATAATTGATGTCTGCAATCTAAGTATCATAAGTATTCAGTGAGATGCTAAAAAATCTTAGTCTTTAAAACTGCTCTATGAAGCTACTCAGACCCACATTTTGATCAAAATTAAAAGCAGAATGCAAGCGAATAAACAGAGAAATTGAGAACGAACACCATTTAAGGACATTAAAAACTTACCCAACAGTTTCTAATAAGAAAAATAAAAGGTGACACATAACCAATCACTTGCTTCCCTACACAGATGAAAGATCATATTGGAGTCAAGCTATTAAACACAAGTATATGGCAATGCCTCAGCGCTTGAGACACTTTTCACTAGAGGTTTACAACCATTAGAAAAATCCATTAATGATAACAGTAGATCAGAGATGATGTGGCTTATCATATGAAGCTGCATCACTAATGTCCTATTTAGCGACCATTATCCATCGGTAAGAAAAGGAATAAAGTGGCAAGAAAGTAAGCATTTGTTTCACAGCAAATTCAAAATATAGCAATGACTGTGTACAGCCAAACTAAAGATACAGAAATTAAATTTTGACCCTGATTTAGTAAGCCTGACACAACTCATCACTAATACAATATACTGAAAACAAAAACAAAAAAGGCACCTACTTACAAAGCAGAAACACTCATAAATGCAAGAAACTAATCATAAAGACTTGGGTAACCATTTCCCTGTGCTGCTGATAAATAGATGAATGAAACTGCATAAAACAATAAGCTTATACTTTAAATAAAAATTTCTATGTTCAAACTAAAAACACAAGTAAGTCTGAAACCTTGTGACTTCCATGTCCATAAGGAATGAATCAATATAAATGGAATGAACAATGAATATGAACTTCACGTCAATGACCAAGCATTGACCATGTTCTAAAATTGCTGCTATACTTCAGATCCCAAACACCATCACACAAAGTTCCAATGCCATGCTAAAGAGGAGTCACAACACTAAATGGAATCTTGACAGCCTTATGATATGTGCGTCTCAAACGCACAGCATAATTGTAAACATATGAAACTTACAAAATAATATCTAGCTGACTGATCCTTACAAGCGACTGATGACAATCTCCGACATTCACTTAAACCTAGCCAGATTCAAGACACAGCATACAAAAAATATGCAAACAATCCACAACTATGCATCTTCACAAACTCTTGACCGAGTGCCAAGAGCAGTCAAACTACAATGCTATACTGCATTACATAACATCAAAAGCACTTACAAAGCAAGGCATGTATGACCATCACAGATCTCGTAGTTTACCAAAAGAGTTAGCTCATCAGAGGGCTAAGCTAATGCACCAGAGCAACTGTTATCATAGGCCTAGAAAGCAACAAAAGCATCTGTTTCAATTATTCACTCACAAAGCCAAAGCCCAAACCTGTTTCTAGTAAATAACTAGGTTTTAATCTACTCCTGATAATTTCTTTCAATGAACAACAAATTACGACACATGTCTTCAATGACATTTGACTTTAACAGCAATTCTCATCACTTTACAGTAGTAGTTACATTTACTTTAATACATTCCAAGAAGTTTAGTAAGCCACATTTTATATCTTCAACTAATACTTATTCTGAATCACATTTCACTAACATATATTGAATCACATTTCACTAACAAATACTAAATAATCTTTGCACTTCGTTAAAGTAAATGTCTTACTTCCCTTTCCCACTAAACTTTTGAGCTTAATCAATCTCAAAAGCTTTCAATACACTAAAAGAGAGCAGAAGATGACCTGACAAATATCTATGCAGTACTATCATTTCCTGCATAATCAAAGGTCCCTGAGTTTAACAGAAGAGTTGCCATACATCAACTTAGGCCTCTGATGCACCACCTAAGCTATGGTATAAGAGACCTATGAATTTGACTAGCATGGTAAAAAATGATTCGTGGCACTTGGCAATACTACTTATTTTTCCTACACCAAATCTTACGACAACTTGTAAATCAATTCAATCCACAAGTTTACACCTTGATACTTTAATATACGGTTTAATAGTTACAGTACTGTAAAAGTCAACAATGAAATGTATAAACATCATACAAGTTTATCAAGCTACATGGAAACCCCATTAATGTCTCAGGACTTCTAAAACCCTTCATGAAAGAACCTGTTCACCTCCAGAAAATCATAAGTATAAACTGCTGATTGAATTCCCATTATCCTACTAGAGAGCTACTCTAACAATCACCTTCCTCTTAAAAGTAGCTAATGACACAGTGGGGAAACAAAAGTGAGATATACTCTAAGTGACTAGAATAAAAGTAAACAATAAGATAAGAGAGGCAATCCATAAGATGATGATAAAAAGCTTATTCTCTAAAATCAAATAAAAAGTCATACCATACCTGTCTAATAACTAGTCTTATCTTACTAAATTAATTTTATAGATTTTGTATTTTTCTAAAATGTGAAAAAAGGCATCTGAGCACTTCAAACACAAGAGAACCCATAAACTAAAATCACACTACTCAGAGAGAAGTACAGCATACCAAATACCTTGCAGTAGGAATAAATCAAATTTTTTGCATGGTGCTCATACTCACAGCAAACCAAATTTCTTTTTCTTTTCTCTGATAAATCCCTAATAATGAAAGTGTAATAAACTTATGCTTGAGGTTGGAAACCTATTACAACCATTAAAGGAGAAATAAATGATACCTCATAATAGCTCTTGCAAAGGTGACTAGTTTCCTGAAATTTTAATTGATCACCTGTTGTACATCTGGAGAGGTGTAATCTTTCCTGGACTAACATCAACAAATTATAAATATTAGTATTATTTCATTAACTGAGTGTCAGCAATGCCAAGATGTAGTTTCAATCACTTTTCCTAAAATTGTTAATTTCTTTAAATTTCTGAGGATGAGGTTCTATTAGTAATTACACAAAGTTTTTGTACAAGACGTGATGTGACAAGTTTCTGATGCGTAAACTACAAAAGCATAGAAGTTTTGTGCAATCAGCAGTTGAAGCAATGATTACATTGCTTTTGAGCAAGTGCACATAGCAAAGTTTGTTTATTAGAAAACTCCTTTTTCCCTTTAAAGTTGCTTCATAAGTGAAATTGTAATAGCTGTGCAAGATAAAATTATTTAGAGATTTCCCAATACTACGACAGCAACTTACTAAGCAAAAGTGAAATATATTTGAAAAGACCCTTACATTTAGTGAAAAACCAGACTTTTTCCCATATTATTTTGTGCTGATAGAGTCCCAAAAATCATGTACTAATCTGAGATATAGGCTGTTAAGCCAACAATTTTGAAAGTGAAAGAATATTCTCAGAAACTTGTATTCATCAAAATTTACTATAATTCACTGTCTTGTCTTGATTGCACCTCCAACTACAGTCTATGTCTTATCCCAGAAATTTCATGTACACTACATACTGCAGTAGTTGGTAGTAACATAAGTAATTCAGATAATATTTGTTTACTGCCATACTTGGAATAACTTTACATCAAAATCAGATACTTTTGTCATAAACTGCATTAAATTATGCATTCACTCACTAATCCTCTGGCACACTGTTACAACCTTGTACTAAAGAACTTTCCTTTATAAAAGAAACTGTCCTGAAAAACTTACAACACATTAACAAATATGTAAACACACATACAAATAAACAAACAGATAGAACAGCCTCAACATGGCAGCATCAAACAACAGCATCATACCAGAGCTGTCCGACTACAAGAAGCTGTAGGGGACATAAGGAGACTTTCGTGTATTGCTGCCTCAAGATGGTTGTTGGGGTCTCCATGACTATTCTGATAACCTGGATTTTCAATAATGTTTGGCACAAGTTCAATTCCCTCAGAACAATCTACATCTGTAATCAAACAAAAATATAAATTCATTTTCATATCAAAATGAAAGATAAAAACACAAAACGAAATATTGGTATCACAACAAAATAAGAAATAATGAAAATTTATCTATGCCATAATGGGTTGACTCAGAACTCAAGCTTGTATTATTTTTTATTATTGCAGATATGCATAGTGTCTCTGTGTTGGATTGACACTTTTTCCTTCAGAACACAAACTTCTTTATCCATTTAAACAGCGCAAATCAGAAATGCAATCATGCTGAATTTGTGGGGCATTTTCTGTGCTTACAATATTCTACTTTAGAGCCTTAGCTAAAGTTAGAAAGAAACCTCTTGACGCTGCACACTTAAGGTACATGGTTTTGCATAAGAGCCTAACGTTAACAACTTCGACAGTTTGGTTTTGGGGTACACGGAGTACCACCATTCAAGACTATTGCATAGTACTGGGTACATGAAGGTGGTACGCACGTACTACCAACCTTCCTCTTCTCAGTTCTAGACCTCTTATGATTTGGTAATTTCAGTTTGAAGGATCTGGAGCAAAGAAACAGTATTGGAGTGCTCAGGAAGGTGGTACACACTGCCAGGCATACAATGAAGCAAAACAAGCATTATTGCTGGGCAGCAATCATCGAATGTGTTGTAAGTTCTAATGCTGTTGTTTATTATAATGATAAGTGAAAAAAAGATGTAACCAAGAAACCATGTTCGTTTTTTTAGACATACAAGCGTGAAAATTCAAAAAATCTTCTACACAAGTATAATTACATTTGTAATTTTGTTTTTCTATGCTTCTCTCTGCTTCTTCCTATGGAGATACTTCAGTAAAAAAAATTCATATGTAAAGAGGAATGATTATACTAGCCATGTAAAGTATGACCCATTTACTTTATATTTATTTATCAAATTACCGAAAAATTCAGTTCAGTAGCGAATGCAATGTTTACGTTTGATTAACCAAGCTTCTCAGTAAAGAAGGGGTTAAATCTCTCACTAACCCATTTCTGTTACCCTGGAGATAAGTTGGTGAGAGGGCAGTTAGAAAAAGAATAAATATAGGGATGAAATTCAACGATGGATAAAAAGTCACATTAGTCGAGAGAGCAAAGACTTGCTAACACAGATAATGAAGATTTTGCAGAGGAGTGACTACAGAAAGTTTAAATTCAAAGCAGAGTACAATGGCAAGATCATATTATGAAAGAGGAAGTAGCATAAGGACGTGGTGCCCAAAGAAAGAAATTAGACTAAAAGTAAGGCCTCCAGAGACTGAGAAGGTATGGTCAAGTAATGAGAACAGATAAGGAACAGTTGCTCAGATTAGCAGCAGATATGGAAGTGGCTGGACTATGTCTGAAGGTTCACAAACACATGGAAAAGTGTGACAAATGAAGATGCATGTTCAGGCAGAAGAAGCACACAGAAGAGGAAAAAAGAGAAGCTGATGCAAAACCATTTACAAAGATAATTACTTTTATTAATCTGTGAAAATAGATAAGATTGTGGATTTTTCTTTTACATTCATATCATGTTATTTTCTTGTTTCTGTTTTTCCTGATTCTTAACTTCTTTTTTTGGAGGAGGGTCTACTGCTTCCTTTGCAGTTGAACCCATCCTTTGCTCTTCCTTTCCTTATTCTTTTCCTAGCCAGATTAGAAAAAGACATCAGGTTGCCTACCCCATGAACCTTTCCATTAAAAAATCAAATGAAGACTTGTGTTCCACATGCCTTACCTACCTGATTTACCAAACCTGTGCTGCTGACAATGGTCCACAAGAAGATAGAGACCTGAGACAGTTATCACACCCATGACAATGACAACAGCCACAATCCACACTTGAGGACTAAATCCTTCCATGTTTTCCTCTAGCATCCTTGCTAACTCTGAAAAAGAGAACATCTGTCACAATTTAGTCCAAAGTAATTACACTCTAACATGCTATGATAACAAATTTTAAAAAGCCACTTACTTTTATTTTTCCAAAAGTGGGAAAATGCTAGTGTGAAGATACTTCCTAATCATTTTCAACTAACAGCTAAAACAGAAATCTTGACATAAGAGCCACAACTTTCACTTAAAAATACATCATGGCTGGCTGCAAAAATTATAATGACTATATCCAATTTAGGATTATATACTCAGGGCTAGACCAATTCAAGACTAAGAATTTTACCTCTGCAGTATGGTTAACTATATTATACAGTATCTACAATTATTTCCATCATTAAGTATTTGTAATCTGTGATACTTCAACACATTCAGACATGAGCAAAAGCTTGCAACTAGGGAAGACTGTGTCTCTTGTGAATAGTTGGGGAATGATCCCTGGGCTTGAACTGTCACTCTATTCTGGCCAGCTTTGTTTGCAAAACTTTGCATTTCAGCAAGATGAACAATGCATTCCGAAGACATACTTCTTCTTCTGATACATGGAAAAAAGGAGACTGGAGCCATTATCTATCAAGGTCTTATATCCTCAAAAGTGGCAGGTTCTCACTGGGCAAAGGAAGCTTTCTGTTGAAGTTAGCAGTAAAGTCAGTCTGGCAAATGGTGCATTCTTGGCTACTGGTCATTTGACCCTTAGCAACCAAATCAGGAGCAATAAAACATGCTGACTAAAGACTAGCCTCCAGAAAAGTAACTGCTCTATACATTATTGTTACAGAAACTAAAACTTTGAGTTGATTTTTCCAACTCTCAAAGGGATAGCCCAAAGATTTGTTCTTAATGATTAAAGTATATCATATCTTTTTTAATAGTATATTGCAATGTCTTAAAAAATTAAAAATTGGATAAACTGTAAATGATGAGCATTCTGATAAAATTTCTTGCAATGATTTGTTTCCAAGACAGTATTTGATAAACATAGTTGGTTGAAAGTTGGACAATTACAACAGATATGTTTGATTGTAAGCATTGCTCTACATCCCTGCATCAAGGGATTCTGTTGTGTGGGTTAATAACAAATGCATAAAGGTTCAGATTAGTGTGACCAACTCAAAAATGGGATACTATTACTTCAATGGGTGTGCTTTTCAGAACGAACACAACAATCAACAGCTGGTCTAATTTAATTCAATTTTTTTACTTTCGAATCCACTATGCCACAATGCCAGCCATTTACTAAAGATGATGGATTTTGAGGCTAATAGCATATCACTAACAGGTATACTTGATCTAGTCATAATTGACTGAAGCTTTAGATGCTTTATCAATATCTTAATTTCCTTTTTAATGCCTACATGTGCAGGGACTTAGTGTATTCTATACCTATACTGGTTTGATACAATTTGTAGAGTGAACTTTCAAATTTGTTAAATGTTGGGATTTTTAGAAGCAGAAGGCCAATCTCCAGATGAGCAGACCATACAGGTACGTAAATAAGAGGTGAGTGGGTTGGACTGGGATAGATATAGATAGGAAATTTTTTTCTTATTTGTTGATGTACACACATTGGCTTGCTACTTGCACTGTGCTAGGCATTAGTTTTTTATATGATGTCATACAAAGGCTGTCAGTTCTCTCCTATTAATGGTTCAAAGGTGAGTAAGTGCATGCCAACATTCAATGGTTAATTCTCAAGCAATTCTTCCTCTTGTATTTAAGACTTCAGAAGTTATGTGTCTAGAGGAATTCATGTTAGTTCAGTGTTGAAATGATGAGTCTGTCATGAAAACAAATAAGAAATAAAAAATAACTACCACTTATAGTGAAGTTAACCAAAGTGAGAGGTTTATACTTACCAATTTCTGCTACATCGTGAAGAGTAGTACCATTGACAGAAACAATATCACTGACACCATAACTATTTTTGGTCCAAAGTTGAAACTCATAAGTACTATTTGGCTGAAGATGATATATATCAACTTGATTCTGGAAAGATAAAAGTATAATAATTTGCAAACATACTCCTGAAAAATAAGGTACAAGCATTAGAAATGGTTTGTCTAATCCAACAACAGTGCTATGTGATTTCAAACCATGTAAAAAAACCTTAATCTCATACAAATGATACACTTATAGCACAACACAAAAAAGTTAGGAAGCAAATTTCTGGCTTTGAAATTAGGGAGATGATGAAAAGGACCAACAAGTACATATGTATACATCTGTTTTATATCTGTTAGGGTCAATTCTGTTCCCACTCATCAATACTGCTCCACACTAGACTGCCATTTAATGCTAATTTACATCACTTTGGACTTTTCTGTTGTACCATGAATCTATGAGGTATGTATTCTGAAAGCTACTGTAACTGATGTTCATTTCACACAGCACTAAATCCCGACCTGATTGGGAGCAATATGGTGAGGAAGATGCAACCACTGGCTGGAAGGAAGTCGTCGATATCTGAGCTGCAATGTTGTCTTTGGTCCTTCTAAGGAGTCTTCCCAATCATCGTCCAGGTGCAAATGCCATTTGACAATGGCAATTACAGTCAATGCATGGACAGTAACATTTTGTGGAGGATCAGGAGGTCCTGTTTAGTTGAGTAAAAATTCAATATTACCTCAAATGTTGAATGACTTCTTATTACAACTTCTAGATATGAGTCAAAGTTGAACATTAAAACAATAAAATTACAAACCCTTCCTTATTAGCAAATCAGTTAGATTCTACAAGACTGTTCTTGAATTTATGTGCCTCTTACTACTTTTGTATACAAACCAAATACACTTTGGCATAAAACTTCTTCAAAGTATAAGAGCCTACTGCTTTCAAGTTATGCGGAACAATAGAAAGTAAAGAATTTACAAATATAGTCACAAAATTAATCATAGAATTTCTCCTCTTTCATTGAACAAAAAATAAGCTTGGTATAAATAAATTTCTCAGTTTTCACTTCACTTTATCTGGCAGCCATACAAACGTTCCTGAAATTTCAAATGTAAAAACATTCAAAAACAAACTTTGTGGTCTAAAAATGAAAAGCCTTTTTGTGTTAAGCATAATTATAATAACTGGCTGTCTAGTACACTGTATGCATATGTCATGTAATCCACACAACTGAAACCCACCTCTGACTATCAAATTATAGGATGAAAGAAGTCTTTCTTCAAACTCCTGGCGGCAAATGTAATATCCAGTCATCTGCCGTGTGACATTGGGCAAATATAATGACCCATCTGTGTGTACTTGTCTTCCAACGTTATTGTGTGGTCCGTCACTAAGCCAAACGACAGAAATCTGAAATAACATTACTCTGTTCAAATCACTTTCTTGTAAAACACTAAAATAAAAATAATACCCCCAAAAAAAAAAAAAAAGTCATAAATTAGTTCATACTTTCTCACACAGGTATAAACCCACTATTTTACTGTAATCAATGTAAAAAATATCACACTTTTCCCAATTTGATTTACAGCAATGTCACCTTACATTGCCAACAGTATAAACTTTAAATTAATCTATTACACTACAATCTAATATCGAAAACAATATGCAATTCCAATCTTCACGAAAAGGTACATACATTGTCCACACCTAAAATAAATTTCTCTTATTTTAGCGTAAATAACCAGGCATGTACCACATTCTCAACATGATATCTTTTGTTTAAAAATTCGGAAAAAATTTTGACTATTATTCCAACATTTTACATTTAGATATGTGGATGGATCTTCTCCTTACTCTAGCCTACAAGTGCATGTGTGATATTCAAATGGAAAATAGTTTTGTAGTACTGTGACTTGCCTATAAAAAACAACAAAATAAGTTAGAAGGATGTTTCTGTATATCCATAAACGTAATCATAAATGTGATAATAGAACACAATAAGGATGATAATATAAATGAAACAAAAGGGTAACAAGTTTTGTATTACTGGCAATCACTATGAATTACCAATGGGGGCACAAATACCCCTTGCAATGTTACACATTACTGTTTCATTTACATGGCCCCACTATTATGTTAATATTCGTACGTACTTCATTTTTACTGTTGTATGTTTCAAATTATATCAGATTTCCAATAGGCTTATGTTGAGAAATGTGTACACCAACAATGCCTTTGCACAAGTGTATTAAGTGCTGCACAGTCCACGATTATAATTTTAGGTTTCAATGTTCATTGATATTCTTGTATATAAACATGTTATTGTTATGATACAATAAAGTTTGTTCATACTTACCTGTCAGATATATATATAGCTGTATTCTCCGACGTCCGACAGAATTTTCAAAAACTCCCGGCACACGCAGTGGGCGGCCCAGGTGGTTAGTACCCATTCCCGCCGCTGGGAGGCGGATATCAGGAATCATTCCCATTTTCTATTCAGATTTTTCTTATACACTGTCCCCTGAGGGGAGGTGGGTGGGTACTTTAATTATATATATCTGCCAGGTAAGTATGAACAAACTTTATTGTATCATAACAATAACATTTTGTTCATGAAACTTACCTGTCAGATATATATATAGCTGAATCCCACCATTGGAGGTGGGAAGGGACAGAATAGAAGGATTTAGGAAACACCTCAAGTGCAGATGATTGACATCTTGATTCCTTACCTGTTAGCATAGCTGACTTCTTGATTACTGTCACCGAAGTCTGCTTTTGCTTTACTAGAGTTGCCAACAAGGTAGTGACCTGTGTAGTTGGTGCGCTCTAGATGATCTGTCAACGGGGCGTGACCACAATGTGACTAGACCATATTGACCATACTGTGAGGGCAACGAAGCTAAAACCACCACCTGACCTAACCTATCGAAGTTAGTCCCATAACTTCTAGGCTAACGAAAGGGAAAGCGCCTCAAGCGACCAACCCTTCAAAGTTAAAAGCACACCTATCCCTTTTTCTATAGGATAGGATTCGTGCTGCTTCCTGCCTCCAATAATATTTCTACGGATATGTATGGTCCTAGCGACTCGCAGATCTCATATGTCGTCTTCACATCCCGTCGGGAGTGTGAAGCGAACCCAGAGTTGCTTCGCTCAAACGTGGCACTCAGGATATTACTGAGTGTCATGCTCTGTTGAAATGCTTCCGAGGCCGCGCCCACCTCGTGAGCATTTACTTTAAAAGGTTTCAAATCTTTGTTCAAACATGACGAATGAGCCTCTTAGAAAGACTCCTTAAAAATAACGCCAGGGCGTTCTTCGACATGGGCAAGTCTGGTCTTTTTACGGAACACCGCAGATTGTCCGAATGACCTTGACTTTCTTTAGTTTTATCAAGATAAAACTTGAGAGCCCCGACAGGGCACAGGACTCTCTGTGGCTCTTGCCCCAATAATTTGTGCCATCCCCTTGATCTCCAGGTCTCTGGGCCAAGGGTTAGACGGGTTTTCGTTCTTAGCAAGAACGGAAGGCTTAGAGGACACCGAATTATGTCCTCTAAAGCCAAAACCTCTGATGATGGCTAAAACCTCACTAACCCTCATTTCCGTAGCTAGAGTGGTTAGAAAATTAGCCTTTCTGGTCACGTGTATTAAGTTTACAGAAAGGAGAGGTTCGAAATGCTTTGACATCAAGAACTTCAGACTACGTCTAAGTTCCATCAAGATTTCCGCAGACCTCAAAGATCGTGAAGGGCTTTGTTGTTTGACAGATCCGAATCTCTGAGCCTAGAGGCCGTCAACAACATATTTCCGTATTCTACAATCGTTGGGACTGTTAGCTTATCCCATACTTCAGACGGAATGGGAAGGCGGTAAAGTCATTCACAGAGGTCAGAGGTAGAGGAACAGTCATTCTTCCTGCCCTATGTCCAGAAACGGCCCACTCCGATTGGTACACTGCAAAATATGCAGCACTGCTTTGCTTTGGCAATGAGACTTGCAATTAATCTTGAAGATCCTCTCGCTTCTTGACAGTCTGAACGCATTCAGATTCAGAGCGGAGAGATTTTAGGTACCTCTCGAAGTGAGGCTGTTAGAGTAGACCGATTCTCTCGGGAAGGGTCCTTGGAAAGTGCTCTCTGAAGGACGTGACCTCTGTGAATCCAGCCTCTCGAAGGCCAACATGGGGCGATCAGCGTCTTTCTCACTCCCTCTGACGCCAGCGATTATCTTCTTACATTTCCTAAGCTTTTTGAATAGGGGAAAAGGGCTAACCAACTATCCCCATTCCATACTATAGGATGGCGTCTATTGCTACCGCTCTCGATCGAGAATAAGGGCGCAACGTAGAGGAAGCTTCTTCGTCTTCAATATTGCAAAATCTACGAAAGGACGTCCCCAAAGTCTCCACAACTCTCGACATACTTCTAAGCGAGGATTACTCAAAAGTCAAACGTCAGTAGTTGCTGCCGTCGATCGAGAAGATCCGCACGGACGTGCAATCGTGTAACGAACCTCTTAAGGATCGTTACGTTCCGTGCCTATGCCGATAACCATCTCTCTTTTCTTGGGATATGAGAGAGCTGCGGAATTATCTGAGATGATTTGGACCACTCGACCAAAACCTCACTCTTCGAGGAACTGGAGAGCCAACCAAATTGCTTCCAATTCTTTTAGATTATGTGCCAGGAACCTCTGTCCGGATGCCTGGCTCCCTCTCATTATCACCTGAGGGATCCTTAACCCATTGAGAGACGTTTAGAATTATCTCTAGATCTTTGATGTTATTTTCAGTTCTCCTGTAGGAAAACTGTAGAGGTCTGAATTGCAGTCTATTCAGGGAAACAAGCTTCTCCAGCGAGGAAATGGTCCCCAGCAGACTCATCCATTCCCTCACTAAGCATGCTTCCTTCCCTAATAAGGCTGCGCTTTGCATAAGCAGGAGAGCATTATTATAGTGCTATGCTGCGGTAGACTCGTACAGAATTCTGTTACAGTGCGGTAAGCAGCGCCGAACATGTCTAAGAGATATCTCTGTTGAAAATTTCTTAGCAAAAGGAAGTCGTTTATTCATGATTACCAGAAATCCCCTCAACCCGAGGCGAAAGTCATGATTGTAGGGCAGAGATACGGTTCGTAAATCAATCCCGCGGGAGAGAGAGACGTAACCGACTGAGCAGTACAACGAGCTACCTAACACTGAGTTGGTGACAGTGTGAGACACTGTGACAGTTACAGGCAGCAGCTTATGTTCACCTTCTCGCAGTCTTATGCCGAGTTGCCAGCTATTCTATTCATCTAAGGAATAGATTTTCCATTTTTTGAACAGAAACTCTCAAGTTGGCATATCTAAGCGAAACAGAATTCGCTAATACAGAAGCTGATTTTGTGTT
This sequence comes from Macrobrachium nipponense, assembly GCF_015104395.2. Taxonomy (NCBI): domain Eukaryota; kingdom Metazoa; phylum Arthropoda; class Malacostraca; order Decapoda; family Palaemonidae; genus Macrobrachium; species Macrobrachium nipponense. Next base: position 104,724,164 of record NC_087205.1, on the reverse strand, counting down.
GTCGTAACATTACGCTTAATTAACCAAATGTTAAATCGGAAACTCCTGGAAAGTTGCCGGGAGTACCGATTAAATATACTGCGTCATCCACAATGACAGCAACCTCTCGTTTCGCACTATTCTGCCTGAGTTACCAGCTACTCTCTTCTAAGAACGGAATAGGTTCGTTACTATTTATCGATCATAAGAAAATTCTCAAGCAGGCATATTTAAGCGAAACATAATTCGCTACATGCAGAAGCTGAGTTGGTGTTGTTGTAACAATACCTTCAAGCATTGTCCTTACACCGGAAACTCCTGGAAGTTTGCAGGAAGTACCGATTAAATACACTTAAAATAACAGTCCTTTCGGTTGCCATCTGTAGAGGTAACCACGATATGCGTATATGCTTGAACTTTACATTTCATTAGTAATATGACGCGAAGTTAAAATACCTAAGTATTGCAGTCACTTGAACATATAATTCTCTACTACATTCTTTCCTCGACGAGGAAGAGAGAGAGAATGGAAATCGACTGTCTTCATTCTCTTTGCCAAGAAAAGGAATAATATTATTCAAATGGAAATCCTCAAGTGAGAACCGAAGATCGAAAAGGAAAGTTCAAGCTTCTTATGATATTTGACATAAGACTTCATGGACGTAGTCTATAAGTTTTTCCTGGATGAGCCTCTGACTAATGAATGAGAGCTCTTTCGAAATTTTGTTACTTATCCGCTTATGCGATAAAATGTTATTAAGAACTTTTGTCAATGAGAACTAATACCCAATTGCATGACGGAAAGTAATCCAGGAATTCGAGCATATAGCCTTCCCGATTCCCGCAGAAATCGAGGAAGGGGCAGGATTCCTGATTAGAGACTGGGCTTACGACAGGAAGGACCTTAATGTTCCCCTTCGGCAGCGCAATCCCGAAAGCAGACGAGGCGTTTTATGACACCGAAATCTGCTTACAGTTTTCCTGGTGGAATTCATCAAGTGATGGATTCTCTTGAACGCTAGCCCTTCGTAGAAAGAGAAGTATACATCTTGACGAGACCAAACTCCTTCCTCTACTTCGGACGACGCTCTCTTGAAGAGCGTTCTTGCAGGAATTCCTGCCGAACCGTCTTGATGCGTAGGACGCCTATCGTTCTGAAGAACGTCCTGGCAAAGTGCTCTACCGAGCGTCATGACGTGTAGGATGCCGAGCGTCTTCAAAAGCGTCCTCGCTAGCGTCCTGGCGAGCGTCCAGATGTGTAAGACATCGAGCGTCTTCCAAAAAGCTTATCAATGTTTATGACGTCGAGCGTCTTCTGAAAGGCCACCCGAAAAGCGTCCTGGAGAGCCGCACACTGCTCCTGAAGTGTGAGAGCACTATAGGAAGACGTAAGGCTATCGTCTCCAAGACGGCCTTAAAGACTTTCGTTACCTTCTAACAAAGACGGTGGCCGCCTGTGTAACATTTTTGGCGTCTTAGTAATGCAAGTGAAAATATCCAGACACGCGCTCAAAAAGGAACGCCGAGCGTTCCGAAAGGCATCGTCGCGAGGTGCTTGCCGAACGTCCTGATTGCATTCTTTGAGCGTCTTGAAGAGCGTCCGGAATAAAAGAGCGACGAACATCAAGGGAAGCGTCATAGTGAATGACTTGCGTCAACACGAGTACCCTTGAGAGGCTTCCTGGCGAGGGGAAGAGCCGCTCATGAAACGCGAGCGTCCTAAGCATAAGTACGGTGATCGCTCATCAGGACGAGTCTTAAGGACGTTCGCCACTCTTGACAAAAACGACGGCCGGCTGTGCGACATCTTGCGTCTTTGTCACGCTCATGACACTGCAGAAGGGCATTTAAAAGGACGCCTGTGTGTTCTTGGGTATGAGGAATTCTTTGCCCTTCTCCTGTCGAAAACTAGGATAGTCTGTCCAGTGTCATCTCTGTCCGCTGACGAGCGTCCCTTAGGGACGAGTAAGATGCGTCTTGGCGAGCTATTTGACTATGCAAATCAGCTTGCCGGACGTCAATCTTATGAGCTTGAACAATATCCCGTTTCGTAGTAAAGCGAACGTCACATAACGTATACATAACGCCATGAGGGGAGGAGGAAACCTTAGCCGATGACAAATAAGACCTCCTCCTTGGAGCGTCCACCAAATTGGCGAATCTCCTTGAGAAGAAGACGGTGCTTTCAATCCTGCTTCTTCTCCTGTTTCGTACCAGATCCAGCTCTCCCTTTCAGTCTAGATGGAGGAAGTGCAAACGAAGTCTTCCTCTCGATAGAGCGTTGAATGTCTCGAAAGGCGTCCTTGTGAGGGTCCTGCCTTAAGGACATTTTTAATCTCTTGACCAAGACGACAGCCGCCTGTGCGACATTTTGCGTCTTTGTCACGCTTATCGATATTAAGTCAAGCCGAAGGGACGCCAGATCGATGTGGGTTCCCCGTAACCCTCCTTCGGCTTTCGACATGCCCTCTCCCTATCCTGGGAGTCCGACAGAGGTCCAGGCCTAGAGGCGTTATGGGGCGGATCTGACGTTCCCTCCTGACGAGAGAGAGACGTGCAAGCGTCCTCTTCTCTAAAGCTTCTTAGAGGGCGCGAGTCCTTCCGAGAGCTCCAACCTTGCGGGGAGGACGCCTCGGAGGACGAGAAGCAATCTTTCATGATTCGTGCACGTGCACGATCTTTGGCAGCCTTATCCTGCCGAAGGGACGCCAGATCGGTGGGGGGGTTCCCGTAACCCTCCTTCGGTTTTCAACTTGCCCCCTCCCTGGTCCTGGGAGTCCGACAGAGGTTTAGACCTAGAGGCGTTATAGGACCGATCTGACGCCCCCTCCACAACACTAGGGCAAAATCAACATCACTACACTCACAACACTGATTGGAGAGCGAGCACTTTTTCAAGCTTACTTGATGTAAACCACAATAATAGAAAGGGCATTACTTCTCACAGAACTTCCTCTAGGCCCGTAAGCCATACCACAGGGTTAGCAAATCAAGTCTACTGGAGGTTAGTAGGTTCATTATCCTAACTTCTGTTAGTGGAGGAAGACCTCCTGATTCTATCACGCTCTAAATTGCGTACATACGAATCATACGTCTCTTTCGGAATCAGTCAACATTACACTAATTACATTGATCTCTCAACAAAGAAAACATGTAAACGTCATGTATACTAAACGAGTGTCTACCGAAGGTTTCGGTAGCCTCCCCTTACCCGTTGCAGACAACAACATCTGAAACTAGGCTACTAGATTCAGACATCATATGCAATGAAAAAATTTTAATTAATTTATGATAGCGTATGCCTAGCCACAAATCCAAGTCAATCATTCAAAAATAAGTAGGATACTTAAGCGGCTAATGAAGTTTCAAAATCCTAGGCGGAGGTAGTGGAAACAGGTGTTTTCACTACCGCGACAGAGAAAAATCTGAATAGAAAATGGGAATGATTCCTGATATCCCCGCCTCCAGCGGCGGGAATGGGTACTAACCCAACCTGGCCCGCCCACTGCGTGTGCCGGAGTTTTTTGAAATTCTGTCGGACGTCGGAGAATACAGCTATATATATATCTGACAGGTAAGTTTCATGAACAAATTATTTTTTATATAATAACGACGATGTCTACTTGGTTACTTATGGATATACTGTACTTTATAATGTACTGGTATGCTTAGGTTGATAGGTTACCTATGCACTTTCAAAGCTTTCATTAAACCCACGTTTCCTCCATAGCCACCAAGCTTCATAAAACTTCAATAGGAAAAATTTTCATAAGAAAATTAGGTTTCATCTGATACTTAGTCATTAACATAACCTAGGGAGAAAATTATAAAAAAGATAACTTACGTTAGAACCATGGTCACATTGGAGAGTTACATCGTCTTCTACATCAACATAGCGAGTAATCACATCATGGGGGATATGGTCCAAGATACTACCATATACACCTGAAAAGTTAATAAGTCATGATCACATTTCAACATTTCAATTCATCGCAAAAATGTGATCTGTCAATCCCATAGTTAGAAACTATACAAGTGTAAATGATGTGGCAGTCCATAAGAGCCTCTTTAGCCTTGCATGGCGCACAGGATTCACTAAGTGACTTGTTTACTTCTGATTTCTTATAAGGCCTACTTATGGTTAATATGCTGTTTGTGTTATCTGCTGATTTTAACGTGAATACTAGTTTAACTTATACTGTATTGTAAAAGCTGACTTTTTAATTATCTCCCTTGATAAACTGAACCTTCGCCCTCCAACTCGTTTGAATAAATATTATAAACGTCATCAGTGGAAATGTAATTCCATTACAAAGATCTCTGAAAATATAAAATGTATGGAAAATGGGCACAATTTCTCAACTCCAAGAAATCTTGTCTTTCTCATGACCTTACACTAAACACAGAGGCTCGCTTGGTAGTGTTACAGATCAACATGGCTGGTTATCTCCAGAAGCCTGTCAACAAAAGTTCTACCTCAGTTGACTTAAACATTGATAAAGTTCACCGATACCTCTAACAAGTGTTGAATTTGTAATGGACAATTTACTAAACTGAATGAATAAAGTACTAACAGATATCAGGGACCACAATATGGAGTACTACACTGCATTGCTGATTCAGCACTGGGAAATAAATGCATACTGAGAAAGAAAAATAACCGACAGGTCTGCCGCCCGGGATACATAATATAACAGGGCCCTGTTGCTGCCACTGAAAATAACCCACAGCCTATTTGCAGGTGATGTCTCAGTCTCTACAATTCTTTACAATGATTTAGATTTGACACCTACTGGCACCATCACTGTTCTATGAGAGTGTTGAGTGTCAGTAACATTTCACCCCAACTCTGTAAATTATAGTTCCAAAGAAACAAAATACTAACCTGTGATGGATGTGATAGCTTCTGATAATAGTAATAGCATAACAGTATTAAATTTCTTCATAACAAAGATATATAATGGATAAAGGACTTTTAATTTTATTTGTAAGTTTTCATAGTTTAAGCACCAGTTCTTACCAAATATGATATTGTAATGATACAATTAAGTTTGTTCATACTTACCTGGCAGATATATATATAGCTGTATTTTTCCGAATCCGACAGAAATTTAAACACTTACGACACACGCAGTGGGAGTCAGGTGGTTAGTACCCATTCCCGCCGCTGGGAGGCGGGTATCAGGAACCATTCCCATTTTCTATTCATAATTTATTTCCACTGTCTCCTGAGGGGAGGTGGGTGGGTACTTGATTATATATATCTGCCAGGTAAGTATGAACAAACTTAATTGTATCATTACAATATCATTTTGTTCATGAAACTTACCTGTCAGATATATATATAGCTGAATCCCACCTTTGGTGGTGGGAGTAGACAGAATAGAAGATTTTAGGAAACATATATATGCAGATAATTGATATCTTGGTTCCTTACCTGTTAGCATAGCTGACTTCGTGGTTACTGCCGCGTAAGTCTGCTTGTGCTACTAGAGTTGCCAGCAAGGTAGAGACCTATAAAGCTGGTGCACTCCAGATGATCTGTCAACAGGGGCGAGACCACGACGTGACTAGACCATTGACCATACATATGAGGGCAACGAAGTAAAACCAAACCACCTGGCGTAGCCTACCAAAAGTATCCCACTTAGACTAAGCTAATGGAAGGGAGATCCGCCGCAGGCGGTCAACCCACGACTACCATAACACAATAAAAACTCCCCTAACCATTAAAGGATAGGATGAGCGCTACCTCCTGCCCCAAAAACGTGTCTGCAGCGGCGTATGGTCCGAGCGAGTAACAATTTTCGTATGTTGCTTTCACCTCCCGCAGGTAGTGTGAAGCGAACACCGAATTGCCCAAAATATCTTTGATTGCCATATTTTTGTGAAAAGCCACAGAAGTAGCAATAGCCCTCAACTCGTGGGCTTTCACTTTCAGAAGCTCCATGTCACTTTCACTACACTTTTCATGGGCTTCCTTAACCGTACTTCTTAAGAAGAACGCCAGTGCGTTCTTCAACATCGGAAGATCTGGTTTTTTTCACAGAGCACCACAAGTTCTCCGAAGAGCCTCTGCATGCTCTGGTTCTCTGCAAATAAAACTTGAGAGCCCTGACAGGACACAGGACTCTCTCAGCTTCAGGTCCCACTAGCTACGACAAACCCTTTGATCTCGAACGTCCTCGCCAAGGGTTGGAAGGGTTCTCGTTCTTTGCTAAGAACGTAGGACTTAAGGAACAAACTGCACTATGATCCTTGAACCCAATGTGCTTGCTTATGACTTGAATTTCGCTAACCCTCTTCGCCGTCGCCAGAGCGGTTAGGAAAATGTCTTTCTTAGTAAGATTCCTAAGCGAGGCTAAATGGAGCGGTTCAAATTGACTCGACATGAGAAACTTAAGTACCGCTCCACGTCTAAGTTCCACGATGGTACTTTCGGTTGGAGAACTTTCACAGTCTCAAATGATCTAATGAGATCATGAATGTCTCTATCATTCGCTAAGTCGAGTCCTCTATGCCTGAAGACCACAGAAAGCACGCTTCTGTAGCCTTTAATCGTGGGAACGGCTAGTTTCGCTTCTTTCCTAAGGTGAAGAAGGAAATCTGCTATCTGGCTCACAGAGGTTGAGGTGGAGGAAATGCCCTTTCTTTCTGCACCAACTTCTAAAGACAGCCCACTTTGATTGGTAAACTGCGATTGAGGAGGGCCTCCTTGCGGTGGCAATCGCCGTTGCCACAGGTCTTGAAAAATGATATTGTTATGATACAATAAAGTTTCATACATACTTACCTGGCAGATATATACATAGCTAAGACTCCGTCGTCCCCGACAGAAATTCAAATTTCGCGGCACATGGACACGCTGCAGGTAGGTCAGGTGATCTACCGTCCTGCCCCTGGGTGGCAGGATTAGGAACCATTCCTGTTTTTCTATCATATTTTTTCTCTTCCACCTGTCTCCTTGCGGGGAGGCTGGGTGGGCCCTAATCGTATATATCTGCCAGGTAAGTATGGTATGAAACTTTATTGTATCATAACATATCATTTTCATACAATCAACTTACCTGTCAGATATATACATAGCTGATTGGCACCCTTCGGTGGAGGGTAAGAGACAGCTACTATATGGAATAGACAGGTAAACACATATGTTGTAGTATAAATAAAACCTTGGTTCCTACCTGATAGGTGGTAGACTTCGTGGGTGTTTTGCCCCAGTAGTCCTGCATCACCTCAAGAAACTTTAGCGAGATATGTGATCTATGGCCAAGAGTTCTTGTGGGTCTGCCGAAGGTCTTATCCACTTACTCGGCAGAGCCTGAAAGGACTTTGTCATGGGTGCTGATCCACTTATATGACAATACACCTTATGAAGGAGCGCAACACCGATCCCGATCACCTGATCCTAACACGAGGGTTCGCGCTCAAATTGGAAAGAGTTATCCCCACACTCCTTTCAAAAACCCCAATAATTTCACTAAGTTAAAAAACTTTAACTCAAAGTTAAGGATCAGTGTCGGCTCCTTATCCCAGTAACGTATCCGCAGAAACGTATAAACCAAAAAGAGAAGGATCTCTCGTAGGTTAACTTGACATCCTTTGTGTAATGAGAAGTCAACACAGAGTTGCCTCTACCGTACAACACAGCTAATATGTCTTATATGACATATTGTTATGTAAAGAACAAGAATTTGCAAAAGCGCGCACATTCCTGCGCTTTTAATTCTCAGCTGTTTGAAGGAATCAAGTCACTAATGAAGTGCTTAGGAGATCTCCATGTTTCAAAGAAGACAGGGCTTTCTTGAAATGGATCTCACCCGACTGAAGCCTGAAGCCTGGCAGAACCTCGCGCCTGGCTGGTGCTTCGCTCTTGGTTGGCGCCTAGCGCATTGTCTGGTACCTTTCGCTTGACTGGCGCCTCGCATCTGGATGACGCTTCGCGTCTTAGCTGGAGATTCGCGCCTAGAGCCTGGCTTGCGCCTGGCTGGCTGCTCGCGCCTGGCTGGCGCCTCGCGCCTGGCTGGCGCTTTGTGTCTGCCTGGCGCCTTGCGCCTGGCTGGCGTCTAGCTCCTGGTTGGAGTGGCGCCTTGCGCCTGCCTGGAGCTTCGCGGCTGGCTGGCACCTCGCGGCTGGCTGGCACCTCGCGCCTGGCTGGCGTCTCGCGCCAGGTTGGCGCTTTGTGCCTGCCTGGCGCCTCGCGCCTGGCTGGCGTTTCGCGCCAGGTTGGCGCTTTGTGCCTGCCTGGAGCTTCGCGCCTGGCTGGCGTCTCGCGCCCGGTTGGAGTGGCGCCTTGCGCCTGCCTGGAGCTTCGCCGCTGGCTGGTACCTCGCGCCTGCCTGGCGCCTCGCGCCTGGGTGGCTCCTCCCCACTTGCCGGAGCTTCGAGCTTGGTAGAGTCTCGAGATGTCTGGCAATGTCCACATCGGACACTCTTATCTGTCCTATATGTTCGCATCTAGCGCATCTGTGTCAGGTTGTAGGCCCGGTCTTTCTCCTCATCAGACAATGACAGTGTTCTTGGGGCTGTCTGCAGGTTTCTTCTTCCTTACTGACTGTGTCAGAAGGTCTTGAGTCGCCTTCTCAGTTAATGAACGAGAAATGTCCTTCACTACTGAGAAGGGAACAAAAAGTCAGACAAAGGCGAGTACAGAAGCGCTGCCCTCTGAGCGTGGGAGACCGCTTTGGTTAAAAAGACACTATATACTGTCCTCTTTTTAAGAAGACCTGCTCCAAACAAAGAGGAGATCTCAACCGAGCCATCCTGATCCGCTTTGTCTATACAAGACAAAATACACCGAAGGACTTCTGGTTCGAGTCCTTCAGAATCATGGGCTTTCTTGGACATCACCCCAAGGGACCAATCTAAGAAGTTGAAAACTTCCAATACATGAAAGAGTCCCTTTGAGGAGATGGTCCCCCAGTTCTGAAATGCCCCAAGTTATACGGGCAGAGTTCAAACCTTGTCTACGTGAGCGCAACTAAGGTCGAAAAGTCCGCTTCTGACTAGTAGACGGAAGAGAAATACCCCTATTCTCTCCCGTCTGATATCAATGCCTCTTTTACCAGCTAGTCTCGCTGGAGGCATGCAGAAGACCGTTCTAACTAACACCTTCTTCAAATGGCGGGCTTCATTCTAAGAAAAAACGAAGATTTCTTCGCTGCACTGCACTCGAGAAAAGGAGAGAGGCAGGAGTCAAGTCGTCTCCATACTCCTCTAGAAGCAAGGCTGTCAAACATTATAGTTCGACAGTCCTTCTCTTCCTTGAAACTCCTCCTCCGAGTTTACTTCTAACTCGGGTCCTAGATGAGTCTCCGTTGCTAATTCGTACGTCTTTCCTCTGGAGGAGACAAACTCCTAAAAGGAGAGGGGCTAAGGGAATGATATTCCTTCCTCTTCCCCGCTTTAATAGTCCTGGAAGGCGCCAACAGCCCAGGCTTCTCTCCATAAATGATGACGCTTCCCGCTTGGATGGATAACGCTCTAGTCAGCCAAGCGTCCTGGCTGACGCCTCCCGTTTTGTGTGGCTGCTGACGTCTGGATGACGCCTCGCGCCTGGAAGACGCTTCGCTCTCAAAAGGCGTCCTAACTGGCGCCAAAACCTTTTGGTTGGAGCCTCGCGTCTAAAAGCAGCTTTAAATGACTATTCATGTCTTGACTACGTCTCACGTCTCTCTGGCGTTACGTGTCTTCCGTAAGATTCTCCCGATCTCGCTCTCGCAAACCGAAGCCTCTGCGATATGTTTGGAAGCTTCACGTCTGCATGACGCCTCTCGCTTCGCAGGGGAGAGAGGACGAGACTTCTTGATTGGAAAGCGCAACGTCCTTCCTACGAGGCGCTAACACTCCCACCAAGAGGCCAGTTGCTCTTGTACTGGCAAGATAATCTTCCTTGAAGCTTTTCCCACGTCATCTTCAATCGGGGGAGAAGTAGGAAAAGGAAGCAGTCTATAGGAAGCCTGTTCGTCTTCTCACAACTCTTCCCAATAAATGTTAAACATGTTTAACAGTTATTATCGTCGATCGAGAAGGATCTCTTTGTTAACGCGAATAGGAGCGAAAAAAGAGATTCTCGATGCTCTATGCGATATGAGAGTGTCGTGGAAATGGCCTAAGTGATTAAATGGGTAACGAAATCAGGAACGAATCTTGCCGTTACCGAGCTTGGTGTCCGAGAGTCTACTGGACTCCTAGGTTAATAACTCGCTAAAACGAGAAAATCTTGGATGGTGCTCTTGGCTCACTGCCGCCAGGCTGGCGCTTCTGGCGCAAATTTTGCGCCAGGCTGCGCTTCTGGAGCATTGCGCCAGTTGGTACTTCTGGCGCGTTGCGCCAGACTGGCGCTTTCTTCTAATTCTTTTTATGTTATGTGCCAGAACAGCTGTGCCTTTATGGTACCCGACATCCTTTCACATGTTAATTCCGTTCTTAGTAGGAAAAAACTTTATATACGTAGTATAGTCCATTCAGGAAACAATTCTGTCCCCAAAGAGATGTTTCCCATCCGACTCATCCATCTTCTTCTGAGCAGGTACTCTAATAAGCTATGCTTTCGTAAGCCTGAGAGCATTACATAATATACTGTTCTGCTGCGATAGAATCCTTTAATAATGTTACCTACGGTAAACCGCATTGAAGGTTGTACTATCTCTCTTATTGAAAGCTTCTTAGCAAAAGGCATACAATATTTATTTTATGTTAGCTTAATTATCCCCTCAATCCGAGGTTAAGACCGCGATTGTAGGGAGAGATACGGAAAGTTATTTCCCTCCCGCAGGAGAGAGAGAGATTCGCCCGACCGCTCATGACTGACACCTACATGGTACTCACAGTAACTGGCATAGGCGTACTGCGTTGGTCTCAGGCTCTTAGCGAAAGCAGTCCCCGCTTACTCTTCCGAGTTGCCAGCTACTCCAATTAATAAAGGAATTTAATAAAATTATTATCGAACTTCAGGAAGTTCTTATTAAAGCATATTTAAGCGAAACAAGACTTCGATAAATCTAGAAGCTAAGTAGGTGTAGTCTTAACAATCCCTTTAAGCGTAGTCCTTCCTAGGAAAGACGTAGAAGGATACTTGTAATTGAGTTGCACAGAAAAGAAGTAACTACGGTATGTGTTTTTATGAATTGACCGTATCGTATTCTCATACAGCAGAAACTCTACTACCTTCTACTATCTTCGTTCTTTTCGTTTAATAGAACGATAGAAAGAGTATATATATATACACACACATATATATATATATATACATATATATATATATATATATATATATATATATATATATATATATATATATATATATATACATACACACATATATATATATATATACCTTAAGGAACGAAGTTAATCAAGGAACTCTTTAAATCTTCGTGATTTCTTCATAATCGCGGAAGAGACAGAATTCCTGTTCATCACTAGGGTTTACGGAAGGAAGTAGATATTTTCTTATCCGCCATCATACCCAAACATCGATGAGATCTTATTAAGAAAAACTCCAAAGCTCTTGCCTCCTCATCAAAACGAAGGGAAGAGCATGGATGAAGGAGAGAGTCCGCATTGAGAGGAACTGCCTAACAAGGAGTCTTCTGAATAATGAAAAGGGGCTTCTCTTAGTATCAGAATCCTTCTGACAAAAGCAACGGCCGCCTGTGCGACATCTTGCACATTTGCCAGGGGAAAGTTGTTCAAGTTAAAAATTCAAAGAGGAGTCTCGCGACTGACCTCTCTCTCTAATGAAGATTTTTTGAAATCTTCTGACGCCTGGCGTCTGGATCCTTGCTCCTAGCGCCTAGCGTCTGGGATAGTTCCGCGCGCCTGGAATGTTCCGCACGCTAGAAAGGAGGACTCGCTCCTGGAACGTTCCGCTTGCGTGGAAGGTCCCGTGCGCCCTAATAGATCCGAGCGCCTCTAGTCTTGTTATACGAGCCTCTTGCCAGAAAACGTTCAATGGAAGCATCCTTCTGATTGCCATTCTACTATAAGGCTCCTTAGTTAAGCCGCCTGTTTTCTCTTTGAAGGCGCCTTGCGCCAAGAAAAAGTTCTGGAACCGCGGCTCTCACTCAGTTGCTGGAACGCGGCTCGCGTTTATCTGTATGAACGAGGCTCGCGCTAGTCTGATGGAACGCGGCTCGCGCTAGTCTGTTGGAACGCGGCTCGCTGCTGGCTGTTGGAACGTGGCTCGCGCTAGCTTGCTGGCTGGCTCTCAGCCTCTCGCTCAGTGAGTCAGTGTTCTCTTATTCAGAGAACGCCGCCAGATCGTCCGAACTTCTAACATGTACATTCTTCGTCTTTTCGGGATGTAAGATGAAGAAACGGAAGAACAGACGCACTTTTTAAAGGCTGCCTTTGCAATGGCTATCCCTGGCAGTCTGGGACGTATTACAGATCCCGCCGAGGGAACGCCCGATCGGTGGGGATTCTCCATAACCTCCGTAAGGCTTTCGACTTTCCTTCTCCACTGGGCTTGTGAGTTTGGAAGAGGTCCTAGGCCTGAGAGCGAGACAGAGCCGATCGAACGCACCCTCTACTAATTAGGACGCCTTTCCAATGGCGAACTTGGCAGTCTGGGACGATCTACAGATCCTGCCGAGGGGACGCCTGATCGGTGGGGATTCTCCATAACCTCCGTAAGGCTTTCGACTTTCCTTCTCCTCTGGGTATGTGAGCTTGGAAGAGGTCTAGGCCTGGGAGCGAAACAGAGCCGAACAGAACGCAACCCTCCACTGCACTAACAGTAAAATCACTTCTTACCTTTCAATAGCTCGTATTTAGAGCTACCTTCCTTTGTCTTCAAATTGCAATATGAATTTGAAGATTCTGTGAAGTAAAGAAGGAGATGAGGATACCACACTACTAGTAATGTTAATGCTCTAACTGCTCGTTAGTACGAGAGCTATATAAACTTCTAAAGGAAGCGTAACTATTCTTTCCTTACATCGTCAAGAAGGAAGTTAGCTCAATCAATTCTAACATTTACTACACGTTATTATGAATAAATATTAAAATTTTCCTTCTTGCAAACTATGTGATTGTCTACCGAAAGTTCGGTAGTTACACGTAAACAATTCTTCGAAATTTCGAAGCCAAAGTTATCAAAACAAATTAATATGCGTATGCCGAACCAAAGATCCAGTACTTCCCTGCAAAAGATAGCCCAGAAGATCGATGGCGATGAAAATCCAAAAATCAAGTCAGGAGGAACTGCAAACGTTGTTTACATTCCAAGCGACAGAAAAAATATGATAGAAAACAGGAATGGTTCCTAATCCTGCCACCCAGGGCAGGACGGTAGATCACCTGACCTACCTGCAGCGTGTGCCCGCGAAATTTGAATTTCTGTCGGGGACGACGGAGTCTTAGCTATGTACTATATCTGACCAGGTAAGTTTGATTGTATGAAAACCCCTCGCTTCTGGCACAACTTCCTTGATAGTCTGAACGCAGTCTGACTCAGAGCGGGAGGTTTTTGTGGTTACCTCTCGAAGTGGGGCTGTCTGATTAGATCTTTCCTTAAGGGCCCAGAGTCCTTGGAAAGTCTACCAGAAAGGACATCACCTCCGTGACACCATCGACCGCTGGCCAAAGGGGGCGTGAGGGTCATCCTCCGCTCCCTTCCCGATGCAGCGACTTTCCTCATCACTTCCCCTAAGGATTTGAATGGGGGAAAAGCCGTAAATGTCTATTCCCGACCAATTTCCACGTAGGGCATCTACTGCCACTGCTCCCCTGGTCCAGAACTGGGAAGCAATACAGGAAAGTCTCTTCGTTCGGGAAGTTGGCGAAAACGTCCCATGAGGACGTCCCCACACTTCCATAGCGCGGCTGCGTCTACTTTTCCTGATGAAGGTCCATCCGTCGGCGAAGCTGTCCTTGCCGACTGAGAAGGTCCGCCTCGCACGTTTTTTCCACGCCTGACACAATCTTGTCAGAATCGTGCCGTTTTGCGACTTTCGACCAAATCAGGATCTTCTTTCGTGATGGCGAACCGAGAAGGAGAGTGATTTTCCCCCCTGTTTCCTGAGGTAATGCCAAGGCTGTGGTGTTGCCGGTTTATCTGAACCACCTTTGTTGGAGGACTCCTCTTGGAAGAACCTTAAGCAGGTAAAACACCGCTGAAAGTTTCTTTAGATTGATGTGCCAGGACACCTGTTCCCCTCTCCAGGTGCCTGAACACTTCTCGCCCCTCCCTCCCAGTGTTGCTCCCCAAACCCGTGGAGGACGCGTCCGGAGAACCAACACTGTCAGAGTTCCGAAGCTTGGAGCGAAAGTCCTTCCGCAAGCTTCTTTGGATCCAACCACCATTTGGAGGTGCTTTTTTTCACTTCTTCCGTCAAGACAAGCCTCTCTAGATCCTGTTTGCGTGACAATTGCCTTGAGAGGAAGAACTGAATGGTCGGTAGGTGCAACCTTCCCAGAAAACAAACATTCTCCAGTGAGGAAATGGTCCCAGCAGACTCATCCATTCCTCACCGAGCATGTTTCCTTCCCTATAAATGCTGACACTTTGTCTAGGCATTGAAGTTGTCGCCCCTGGGGACGGAAAACCCGAAAAGCCACTGGGGGGGGGGAGGGGGGGGGGGGGTTCCATCTGAATCCCCAGATAGACTAGGATGAGAAGGAGTCAGATGCGAACTTTTCCAGATTCAACCAGACGTCCCAGGGAACCTCGCTAACGACAGAGTCGTTGACGGTCCCTTCAGACACCGGTCTTGCGATGGAGGCTCGAATAAGCCAGTTCGTCTCAGGTAGAGAGAGATCTTATTTCCGAAGATGGAGCCACCTCGCAAACGTTTTCTTCATAAGAACTTGAACCCATCGGCGCCGTGCTGAGACCGAAGCAGAGTGCCCTGAATTGTAAAACCTTCCCTTTCAGGACAAACCGCAGGTATTTTTCTTGATCGGGGATGGATGGGACTGAAAGTATGCGTCCTGAAGGCTAAAGAGACCATCCAATTTCCCCCCGGTCGTAAGGCTGCAAGCACGGATTGAAGAGTGTCTCCATCTTGACTTCTGCTTGGTAACGAAGCGATTTTATACGTGCTAAAATCCGAACGGTGCGCCACCCCCCTGACTGCTTCGGCCAGACAACGGTGTAACAACCCCGGAGACTCCGGTCCGAAGACCTGTTTCTACCGCCTGCTTCTCGATCTATTGATCTATTGATCGTGAAGCACTTTCTTCTGCTTTTCTTCTCTCCCTGATACGAAGGAGACAATCCTTGGGTGTCGAAGACAGCGGGGGTAAACTTCAGGAAAGGAATTCTATCCGCCTTCTTGAACGATGTCCCCGAGACCAAGGCGACGGCACCTCCTCTTCCCATGCTCTCGGCAAAATGTTAGAAGTCTGGCTCCTACCGGTGTGGCTGAAGGACTTTCCCTCTCACCTCTTGCTCTTGGAAGGAGCGGCAGCCTTGCCTTTGAAAGAAGCCTCTTCTCGAGGGGCTGCTTCAGGAAGAAGCGATCAAAAGGGCTTCGATTTCTTTTCTTCAAAGCAAGAGGACCCAGAAGACGAAGTAGTTTGTAGGCTCCTAGAAGACTGTGCCAGAAGGGCTTGGGTTGCTTCTCCTGGGACTGTCAGCTATGTCCCTTTCCCATAGACTGGTGGAAGAGATGTTCTGAGAAAGGAGCAAAAGAAGATCCGCTTTTTGCGCTGGCGAGACCGACTTTGCAGAAAATTTGCAAAAGTGCTCTCTCCCTGAAGCAGTCCCGTTGCTGAAATGAGCAGCAATTCCTCAGAGCCATCCCGGCCGGCCTTGTCCATGCAGAGACAATACACTGGACAGCTCCCCCAGACGGATGGAATCCAGCTCCTGGACCTGGCATCCAAAACTCCTAGGCACGCATAAGAAAATTAAAGACCTCTAGTGTCCTGAGAGACCTTTAAGGTGAAAGTCTAACTCACTATGGCGTCCAAGAGACCTTAAGGAAAGACAGAAAAGATCTTCTGGCGGCATCCACAATTACTACCAAAGTCTCCTTGAGCTGAGGCTGGAAGCTTACTCCGACGTTTTCTCCCGTCTCATACCACATAACAGCCTTTGCCACAAAGTCTTGAATGGTGGTACAGCAAAGAAGTCTTGCCTGAAGCTTTCCCTCTTTTCATCCAATCATGGACCTCTCGAAAAGCTTGCTTCGTAAAAGCGACTTTCGGTCATTTTCACAAAGCCCGAGAATCTAGTAGCTTTGGAGGACGAAAACTGAGAGGGGAGGAGTACGTGAGCTTCAGGTTGGAAGTGTCGCCAAAGACTATGATGTAAGCAACGAGCCAAACACCTTGTAGTCCGTCCAACTGGAGCCAACTGCTGTTCTCGTCCACTTCGACTAAAGCGTCACTAATTTCCTCTTCAGACACTGGTGAGAAGTCGGGGAAGTAAGGAAGCAGTCACGAGCTTTCTCAAAGAGAAAGAGCGGCGAACAGTAAGAGTTTCCCTCCCGCTTCCGCTTGCGGAGTGGGTAAACTGACGTCCTTAGGTGCGCGCGATGGCGATCCGAAGCCAATCTAACTGCGCCGACTTGAAGCGCGCTCGCAGCAACAGGTGGACACGCTGGCGTCCACTGGCAGCGCTGAGCGTCCACTGGCGCGCGCCCTGAGCTTCCACTAAAAAACGACGCTGAGCGTCCACTGGCTCTCGCTTACCTGCACCCGAATCACGCTCGGCGTCCACTAAAGCACGCTTATGACTTTCACAGAAGCGCGCTCGGCATCTAAAGAAACGCACTTCTTATCAACAAGTTTCGTAGCAGCGGAAACAAACCGCTTCACACGAGAGCCCCGAAGGAATCCGAGAAACAATTGGGCTCGCCTTCCTCTAGAAAGTTGCTGGGGAGCAGAACGAACTCTATGAGGGAGCCTCAACGGAGGAGATAGACGCGAAGGAGAGGGAGAGGGAGAACGCCTCGACCTCTTCACAGGAAGATTGTCCATCCTTCTTACGGCGACGTGGAACAGTCTCTCGTCGAAGAAAAAACATCTCAAGTTGCTGCTGAAGAGACCTGGAGAATCTTTGCTTGTAGTGAGCCTTCCTTTTCTGGGGATAGGGGCTGATCCTGTGAGCAGCGAGGGACGCCTTCTTCTACTCCCAGGAACCGCCACTTCACACACCTTAGAAGCGACTGCGGCGCCTCGAAAGAACATCTAGGAAGACTATCCGCCTCCGACTAATCCTTACGCTTCTTCTGCGAGGAAAAGCAGCAAACGCACTATCAGGCGACGAGTACAGTTCCGGAGAAACACTTGGACGTCAAGCGCCCCGAACGCGAGCCCGTCCTTTTCAGCGGACGTGGGCGGTATGAGACTCCACCCCTTGCGCGGGGAGGCAGCTTCATAAGAAGAAAAGCACTCCTTGAGAATACGTGCATCGCGTCCGACGCTCCTTGGCAGTCTGGGTAGGTTCGTCAGAACTGCCGAAGGCACGCCCAGATCGGTGGGGGTTTCCCTCTAACCCTCCTTCAACTTTCGACATGCTCTCTCCCCGTAACCTGGGGTCAGCAGAGGTCGAGTTCTATAGTCGAATGAGGCCGATCTGACGCACCCTCCACTACACGATGGGCACTTTCACTGCACTTCTCTTCACTTTTTGCTCTCAGAGCTAACACTTTTGATTCTAAGCTTACGAATCGATTCAAGAATTAGCGCTCAAGTATTACCTTCCTGCGACCCCTGTTTCAGGGCCGGAGGCAACACTACAGGGGAGAGCATAATCTCAGAAAGAGGTTTGACAGAGAATCATTAAAATCTTGCCTACCTGAAACACTCCTGGAGGAAGGACCTCCTTAACCTATCCTCGCTCAAGTTTCTTAAGATAGTTTTCATACGCCTTCCACTCAGACGACTCTGTTAATCTTTCACACTCTTACCACGACTTTCATACGTACATTCTTCCCCCTGCAAACCTTACAAACAGAATGTGGGTCTACTGCAGCTTTCAGTAGCCTACCTCTCCATCGGACATCAGACAATTCTAGCGCTAGCAGAACTAGACCTGACATCTTGATCAAAGAAAAATCAATACCAAATTCAAATCAATCCAAAGTCAACGTGTGCCAAGCCACCGATTCCAGATTCAGATACCAAAGAAAAAACCAAAAGGGATACTCAAGTAGCTAGTAATTCAAAATCTGGACGGAGGGTGCTGCAACAGGTGTTTCCAGC
This sequence comes from Macrobrachium nipponense, assembly GCF_015104395.2. Classification (NCBI taxonomy): domain Eukaryota; kingdom Metazoa; phylum Arthropoda; class Malacostraca; order Decapoda; family Palaemonidae; genus Macrobrachium; species Macrobrachium nipponense. The sequence continues at coordinate 104,706,026 of NC_087205.1, read as the reverse complement.
ACCGGGCGACAGAAAAATATGAATAGAAATGGGCATGGTTCCTGATACCCGCCTCCCAGCGGCGGGAATTGGGTACTGAACCACCTCCCCCACGTCGTGTGGTCGTAAGTGTTTAAATTCTGTCGATTCGGAAAAATCAGCTATATATATATCTGACAGGGGTAAGTTTCATGAACAAAACTATTTTAATTAATTTTCTGACTAAAATTCTCCAAGTTTGAGTTTTCTGTTTCTGCAAGGTATTAATTATAAATACTCAATCACTTAGATGTTTTAATTTTTAATCATTCTCTAATCATCCTTTAATTATTTTCTTGAAAAAATACTCTAGCAACTTGTCAATTCTAGTTGTTTTAATCTTTCACCATATCGTATGCATCTTTGAAGTACTCAAGTAGCATATAGCTTCGGGTTATTTTAATCTATTTTTATAGCCTGATTATTACTTAGAGGAAACAACCGACTGGACTAGCGGATCCAGTTTCCACCGCGTGTGAAGCCACCCTACGAAAAAGTACTTTAACAAGTCCTGACACCAGAGATAGGCATCAGTCACAAGTTGTTGGTGGTGAGAGCAGGAGCTCAAGACCTCTGCTCTCCTTTCGAAGTAAGTATTTTCTCCAAAGTTCAAAATTTTTACTTACAACTCCGAATATTTAGAAGATTGACGCCATCTCAATGTTGGGCGGATCGCATGTGTCAAGAAACTTCCAATTCATCTGCATAAAATCCGCACACTACTTGTACCCATAGACGCTGTGGCACTTACTTCACAAAATGACTTCCACCCACTACTTATCCAAGGAAACTACGATTTTTTGGTAGAAGACGAAAAAGCATGCACTACATAATTATTTAAATATATAGTTAAACGGCAGTACATATAAGGTCATGAATTGCATAAATTTGTTACACATTCATGATTATTAATTTGAAAATATTCGTTGTTGAAAAAGTAACAAGATTCCTGACTCAAATATCAAGTTTTGCTGTGAACAGTACCTACGACGTTCTTCACGCTCTTCTGTTGTTTATCAGTGTTGGCAATTGGTATGCATTTACCCTCCAAACTGGGTATGAGACTTACACAAAACCAAGTGAAGTAAGTGAAATTAGCGTATCTATCTGTAGTATATATACATATTAGAGCAATTTTATCATTATTGCATTACTAATACACTTATAAATTCATGGAAACAGTTTGTAAATGCCTCGGTCGTAGTGTGAAGCTCCACTACAATAAAAAAAAAAAAATTAGCAACGATGAGTCCATTTTGCCGTCTGCTCGTATCTACTTTACAAATATCTGTAATTTTTGGGGTTAATTTTTGTTGCAAACAAGGGATAATAGACATGAATTAAATAAACATTTTTGAACTAACAAGTAAACTTAAACTAGAATATGAGTAAAGTATTAATAATAAAGGAATAAATAAAGCTTTGCACCTAATCAACCGTGTACTCTGTGCTGCCCACAACATAATGTGTTTTGTGGGTGAGTGCTTAGGAACCAGGAACCACAATGTAGTTCAAGTGCAATTTGGAGTGAATTAAGACAAAACATATATAAGTACAATCAATAAGGCACTTGGAGTTCAGTTTTGATGGTATTAAAGGATAAAACACGTTACAAGGTTTAAACTGATTTCAGTTCAAACCATGCCCCAGGATAAGAGTTTCATACTTCGCTAATAGTATAGGCACAAAATGTTTGTTTTATTTGTGCTGATTACAACGTCAATCTTGAGTAAGATTCAATAAACTTACATATATGGCTCTACATTGTTTAATTGCTGGTGGGAAGGCTGGGAAAGTGGGGCTCCATTGGCCTTTATGAACAGCACCTCATTCGGGTGCTGCATTATTGGATTTGCAAAACTGCCTTGGAAACATATTTTAAAATGAGAGGAACGAACCTCACATGCTTATTTTAGTTCGCATTGGCGCTTTCATATATCACATTATGTTGATGAAGCTTAATCCTTTTTGACATGGTATGCTTCAGATGTTATTTGTACTCTTGTTTCGCCCATTAAATATCAAGAGAATTACGGCTGATCCAACCCGCTGACGATGGATCCACTGCGGTGTTTGTCCCCCTTAATGTTTTACTTGTAATTTTCTATAAAAAAAAAAATGATATGTGATGATACCTAGTTTGTTCATACTTACCTGGCAGATATATATATAGCTTAAAATTTTCTGAATTCCGACAGAATTTTAAAAACTTCCTCCGACACACGCAGTGGTCCGGCCAGGTGGTTAATACCCATTCCCTGCCGCTGGGGGCGGGTAATCAGAACCATTCCCATTTTCTATCATAATTTTTATTTCCACTGTCCCCTGAGGGGAGGTGGTGGTACTTGTTATATATATCTTCCAGGTTAAGTATGAAACAAACTTTATTGTAATCAGAACAATATCTTTTTTTCATGAAACTACCTGTAAAGATATATATATAGCTGAATCCCCACCTTGGAGGTGGGAGGGCCAGAATAGAAGGATTTTGGGAACAAATGCACATTCAGATGATTTTGACATCTGGTCCACCTTTAGCATAGCTGGACTTCGTGGTTACTGCCACGTAAGTCTGCTTGTGACTACTAGACTTGCCAGCGAGGTAGAGACCTATATAGCTTGGTGAACTCACAGATGATCTGTCCACAGTGGCGAGACCACTGACGTGACTAACCATATTGACCTAACCATTAGGGCTAGAAGTAAAAATGCTATTGTAATAATACAATTTTAAGTTTGTTCATACTTACCTGGCAGATATGATATAGCTGTATTTTTCCAATCCGACAGAAATTTAAACACTTTACGACAACCACGCAGTGGGAGTCAGGTGGTTTAGTACCCATTCCCCGACCGCTGGAAGCGTATCAGGAATCATTTCCCATTTTCTATTCCAAATTTTTATTTCCACTGTCTTCCTGAGGGGAGGTGGGTGGTACTTTTTATATATATCTGCCATGTAAGTATGAACAAACTTAATTGTATCATACAATATCATTTTGTTCATGAAACTTACCTGTCAGATATATATTAGGCTGATCCACCTTGGTGGTGGGAGTAGACAGAATACGAAGATTTTAGGAAACATATATATGCAGATAATTGATATCTTGATTCTTACCTGTTAGATAGCTGGACTTCGTGGTTACTGCCGCGTCAAAGTCTGCTTTGTGCTACTAGAGTTTTCCAGCGGTAAGAGACCTATATCGCTGGTGCACATCCATGTGATCTGTCACAGGGGCGAGACGCGACAGTGACTAGACCATATTGAACCATACCATGAGGGCTGAAGAAGTAATAAACATATATATAAAAATATATATCACCACCTGACCACCTAGCCAAAGTTAAGGTGTGTTAACTAAGGCGTTAAGAAGTTAAGAAATCACCGTTGTCGCGACTCCAACTACTAAAGTAAGAGCTCTCCTAAACCATTTTCTACAGGATAGGATGATGGTACTTCTTGCCCCAAGATTGTGTCTGCAGACACGTATGCCCTATCGAGCAGGCAATCTCATATGCCATCTGTCACATCTCGCAGGAGTGGTGAATTGAACACAGAGTTTCTTCGCTAAAACATGGTACTCAGGATGTTGCTGAGTGCCATGCTCTGTTAAATGCTTCCGAAGCCCGCGCCCTCACCTCGTGAGCATTCAAAATCAAAAGATTTCAATCTTTGTGCAAAACACAAGAAGGAGCTTTTTTGAAAGACCATCCTTAACAATCAAGCCGAGGGTGTTCTTCGATATGGGCAAGTCTTGTCTTTCGGAACCTGCAATTGTCCGTGAAGACGACTTCGACTTTCTGAGTTTTTATGTAGATAGAAACTTGAGAGTACCTGACAGGCACAGGACTCTCTCTGGCTTCCTGTCCCCTAACTTGTGCCATCGCTTGCTTCCAAGCTCCTGGCCCAAGACAAAACGGTTTCCATTCTTAGGCCATAACGAAAAGCTAGAGAGCACACCCCGCCTTGTGTTTCTCTAAGCCAAAACTTGTGACGATGGCTTAAAATCTCACTGACCCTCTTTGTCGTATCTAGGGTGCGGTTAGAAAAATGTCCTTCCTGATCACATGCAAGAGTTAACAGGTAGAGATGTTCGAATGCTTTGACATAAGAACTTCAGGACTATGTCTAAGTTCCATCTTGAAAGCTTCGATCTGGACATCCCCAGTCCAGTCCGTCTGTACTAACGTCAGGTGACCGACCAGTTGACCAGTCAGATACGAATCAAGGACAGCAAGGCATGTACCCTGAAGACCATAAGGCACTATTCTTCGCTGAAGTATGAGTGTCTGACTGCCTGGACGATTCCAAGCTAAGCAAACCTTGGGGGGTGTTATCAACGCAACCCAACGTCGTTAGCGAATCAACTCCTGAGCCACTCCTGACTCGATCTTCTAGTGCCAGGAGAAAGGAGCGAGGAGCAAAAAGGCGATTCAAATCCCGAAGGACGAATGCCTGACAGTCCACCTGGTCTCATGTTAAACGATCATCGGGGTGTATAAACGCACCGACTTCGTCAACAAGAAAACTCAGGGCTACTATATGTCTCCTGATCTCGCACGAGTGTCTGACTCCGAAAAACAGTGAGAAACAAAAAGTAGATGGTGAGCGAGTTTCGAGATTTCACAGAACTCACAATCTTGAAGGGCTTTGTTGGTTTGCAGAAGCCAATCTCCTGAGCCCAAAGGCCGTCCAACAACATGATTTGCGTATTCCTTTAATAGTTTGTGACTGCCAGCTTATCCCATTCTTCAAACGGAAAGGGAAGACTGCAATCTTATGCTGTCAACATCTCGAGAGTCTGAACGTAATCAGACCAGATCGGAGAGGTTATGGTACCTTTCCGTGTTAAAGGAGACCGCTCTCTCGGAAAAAGTCCTTTGGAAGGACGTGACCTCTGTGAATCCTAGGGTCTTGAAGCCAACTGGGGCGATTAGGCGTCACTGTTCTGCTCCCTGTGATGATATAAATAATCTTATTTACATTTCCTAAGAAGCGATTGAAAAAGGGAAAAGAGACTAAACGCATCCATCCCCGTTCAATATCATAAGGATGGCGTTATGTTACCGCTCCCGTATCGAGGAATAAGGGAGCAAGAGAAGAAGCCTCTTCGTCCTCAACCTAGCGAAGAGATGAATGAAAGGACGCCTCTACAGTCGCCACAACTCCTCAACATACTTCCTAAAGAAAGATTCCACTCGGAAGTCAGTAGTTGCTGCTTTTGATCGAGACGAATTCGAACGGACTTTTTGCAATCCTGTAACGAACCTCTAGACTCCTAGGAGGATCGTTCCATTCTAAACGCCTGTTTTATAATAGGCTCTTTCCTCGTAAACCCGAACCGGGACCGAGGAAGATCTTCCTAAGATATGAGAGAGTAGCTGTGAAATCAAAGTTGATATGGACCATGGTTCCACAAACACGTTTTCGAGCGACTGGAGGGACCGACTGAATTGCTTCCACTTCTTTCAGATTATGATCCAGGACATCTGAACCCTCTCCAGATGTCCGCACCTTCTTTCTATCACCCTGCAAGATACTTACGCACCGAGAGATGTTCAGAATCATTCCTAGATCTTTAATAAAATTTCAGTTTCCCGATAGGAAAAAACTGTAGAGGTCTGAATTGCAGTCTATTCAGGGCAACAAACTTCTTTATGGACGGAAATGGTCCCCAGCAAGCTCATCCATTCCTCAACCCCATATGTTTCTTCCCTAATAACGGCTGCGCTTTTGCCTAAGCAAGAGAGCATATAATAGTGCAATGTTTGGTAGACTCGTAGTCCTATACCGTGCGTTAACGAGCACCGAAAGGAATAAGATATCTCTGGTATGAACATATTAGGCCAACGAATGCAATGTTTATTCATTCATGTAAGAAATCCCTCAATCTTTAGGCTAAGTCCCGTGATTGTAGGGCAGAGATACAGTTTCGTCGTAAACCGCGCAGGAGAGAAGAGAGACGTAGCTGCCGCACAGAGATACGTTTAGTCAGTCAATCCCGCAGAGAGAGAGACTTAACCTACCGCGCATGACAGCGAACGAGTTGGTACTGGATCGTTTGGACTGGAGGAGAAGACAGTGACAGCACAGCTTACGATCGTCCGTCACTAGTCCGTCTCTTAACTTTTATGCCTGGGTTGCCAGCTACCCGATTTCTATGAAGAAAAAGGTCCGTTATTTTTAAGCATAAAGAGACGCTCGAGCTGGTATATGATAAGCGAACAGAAAACCTAAATATATAGATGCGCTTGTGTCGTCAGAACCTACCATACCACGGTAAAAGATAAATCGGAAATCCTGGAAGGCTGGCAGGGAGTACGATTAAATGTCCTTAAAATAGACAATAGACCTCTCGGTTGCCATCCGAAGAGGTAACTACATCAGCGTATATGACTTGAACCAACCAGACATAAAATAACGCAATGCAAATATAAAATTCTATCACAATAAGTTTGTTCATACTTACCTGCAGACACATATCTAGCTGACATTCGGAATACAGCTACATACATATCTGACCGGCAAGTTTGTCATGAACAAACTTAGAGATCGAAGCAGTCAGCTCAATCTTCTTATGTTTATTGGACATAAGGTTTCCTTGACGTAGTCTACAAGTCTATTCTTGTAACGAGTCTGCGAATGACGAATAGAGCTCTTCCGACTCTTGTCAATAAGAGCTTATTCGCTTACCATACAAGTTACTGAGATTTTGTCAATGAGAACTAACCCATTTTAACCGGGACATAAGAGATCTTTGTCGATGAGGGGTACCACTAACTTGACAAAACGATAGTATATTGTCAATGGGAGAAGTCCCTGATTGACAAAACGTAATCCAGAAAGTCGAGCATTTTATTATTTCCGATTTCCCGTCTCAACGAGAGGGGCAAGAATCCTGTTAATAGACTGGGCCTTACGTCAGTAGAAACACGATGTTTCACATTCGGCAAGCGTAGTCCCGACTAGGACTAACAAAATCTCTATCATCTGAAAAGCCCTTTCAATGGGCTACAAGCGGCAAAATTATCTTGAAGAGATAGAAATCTCCACCAGCTTCCTCTCCCGTATCCACAACTAATGCCTGCTAAAGCTTAAAATTTATTGGCAGTATGTCAAGGCAGCCTGTCTTGCGCTTTCCCTGAAGAGGTCCTTTGATGGTGCTTTGCAGAATCCTACTGAACGTTGCTCGAGAGTCCTGAACGTGCAGGACATCGAGCGTTTATAACCCGTAACGCCTTATCGCAAAGTCTTGACTGCGGTAGTTGGCAACTTAAATTTATTGTGCAGAATGGCAAAGCTGCGGTAGAGCAAACGAGAATTTCCCTTGAGCTTTCCTTAACTCCATCCAACCTATGCGAACCGCAATATTATTCAGAGACCTCTTGAATTCACGAAACCCGATTGTCTTGCTGGTTCGAAGAAGGAAGTTGTCTGTCACCTTTAAAGCTTACTCGCGAAGCACTGCCTACTTCACATTATTTTGCAGGGAGGTAGAAGGTATCATCGAAGGTAGAGGTAAAAATTCTTTAAGCCCAAATCTGAAACAAGATCTTGAAGATTTCAACAGAACGTTCAGCCAGGCGACACACCTGGCCTGCGCTGGTGCACGCTCGGGCGTCCACTGGCGCGCACGCTCGCGTCCACTGTGGCGCGCGACGGCTCGGCGTCCACTGGCGCGCCACACTCGGCGCCCCACTGGCGCGCGACGCTCGGCGTCCACTGGCAGCGAGCTTTGGCGTGCACCCCCAGCAAGCGCACCTGATTGGGCGTCCGCTCTCAAAAATTGACATTTTTAATAATTAAATTTTTCACTTATACTTTACCCGGTGGTTTACATATAGCTGTCGTCTCCTGACGTCACGGCAGAATTTGAAATTTCGCGGTAGCGATAATGTTGACAGGTGCTCCTCTACTCCCGCCCTCATAACGGTACCGGGAACCATTCCAACAATAAATCAGAAGTTTCATGCCTACCTGTTCCAATAGATGGGAGGAGGGCCGGGCTTTTGTTATGTAACCAAACCGGGTAAGTTATAATTGAACTTTATATGATTATAAAATGTCATTTTCACTTATATAACTTACCCGGTGGTTACATATAGCTGATTGACACATTTAGGTGGTGGGACATTGGCAGCTAAATAACTGTTGGAATTATCCGACAGAGATATAGGTGCCTTACCTTTAAAGACGCTGACTCCAGTGGTTACTGCCTCTGTAGTCTGCTGGCCTTTATTGTACCGACAGGATATATGGAATCCGTGCGTCGGACACAATAATAAGTATTGCGTTGAGACGTGACACCAAGTCAAACGGACAAGACTATAAAAAAAACAAAAAGAAATGGGCCCCCCTGCTCGGGCGCAGTACAAATCACCACAAAATACAATGAAAAACGAGGGATCACCACAACCGTTTAAGAAATACACCAGACCTTAAAGATGAAGGATACTCAAAACTCCCCTGTATCTTCAGAAAACCTTAAAAATACAGAAAAAAAACATAATCAGGAGAAAAGTTAGTGAGGATGGGATACCTCCTTCTCTCCCTCACCCCAATACCGTGTCAGTCACATGAATGGCCCCAATGTACTGCAATTTTCATATGTGGGTTTGCAAATCTTCAGATAATGAATTGCGAAGGACAAGAATTGCTTCTCCCTATGTAGATTTAATAATGTCTTTCAAGAAAGATTACGTCTAAAGGCCATAGACGTAGACACTGCTCTAAATTTCATGAGCTTTGACTTAAACACTTTGATATCTGAGTCCTGACATTGCCGTGTGCCTCAGAAATCGAACTCCTTAAAAAGAAGGAGAGCGCATTTTTAGAAAGAGGACGAGAGGTCTTTCACTGAACACCACAGGTTATCACTCTTCGACTCTTGACCTTTGGTCCTTTGCACATACTGTCTAAGTGCTCTTCACTGGACAGAGAAACATTCCAGGCTCATTAGGCCCCACTAACTCCGAAATTTCTTTATGAGAAAGAAACGAGGCCAAGGAACGTGAGGGCTTTTCATTCTTAGCCAAAAACCCCCAGCATTGATGAGCAAATGCATTGCCCTATACGAATCCAATCTCTTATCAAGCATGCAGCTCACTGATGTCTTCTAGCTGATGCTAAAGCACAAAAGGAAAAAGGGTCTTCCTGGTCAGATCTCTAAAAGAACTAAGCGAGATCGGTTCGAATCTATCTGACATCAGCCCATTTAAGAACTACATCCAGGTTCCAAGCTTACTGTCTTACTCCTTTGTCTTGGTCGTATCAAAGAACGAATTCAGGTCTGGAGAGGTCTTGATTATTAGAAATGTCTAATCTCGATGTATGAACACAGAAGACCACATAGCTTCTATAACCCCTAATCTCTGGTAAAAGCTTCTTCTTCTCACGAAGAAAAAGAAGGAAGTTAGCTAACTGAGCTATAGAGGTCTTAGAAGAACGAAATTCCTTCTTCTTTGCACCAAGCTCTTAATTGACCCACTTTAGCTTGGTACACTCTCGATCAGAGGATTCTCTTTCTGGTCTAGCAATAGCCCTTGAAGCTCTCTTTGAAAATCCACTCTCGTTTCTGAGGGATGCTCACAGTCGAAGGCGACTATTCGGAGCGGGACAAGTTGTGATGGAACCTTCAGAAAGTGGGCTGTCTGAGTAGATCCTTCCTTAACGGTAACTCTCTCGAAAGTCCGTCAACAGCATTATAGATCCGAAACCATTCCCTGGCCGCCTGAAAGGGGGCTATCAGAGTCATTCCTGACGTTCTGATGACCTCTGAACTTTGCAGAAACTAATCTTAGCATTTTTGAAAGTGGAGAGGCATACCGATCCAGATTTGACCATCAGAAGCATGGCTCCACTGTAAACGCCTCCCTCGTCTGGAACTGGGGGCACTACAGTGGTAGACGAGCTGTCTTGTTTTGTGGCGAAGAGATCCAACTGAGGACCTCCCCAAATCCCCCAAAGCTTCTGCCATATTTTGAGGATGTAACGTCCACTCCTGTGGAGAGGACTCTGTCTCTCTTCCTGCCTGAGAATGTCTGCCTTTACATTTCTTCCGAGCCTTGAATAATCTTGTGCTCAAGACAACCTTGTTCTCTTTCCCCAAATGAGTAGGTCTCTCGCCGCCTTGCAACAGAGAGAACATGTGTCCCCCACCCTGTTTTTTTGATGTCAGAGCCGTGGTGTTTTGTCTGCTTGAACCAGCACTACTTTCCCTCTACCTCTGTCTTGAAGTGCATTAGAGCCAAATTAATCTCCTTCAACTCTTTAGATTATGTGCCAGCTTTTTCTGATGATCTGCCAAAGACCCTACCCGACACTATTCCCTTTTCTCCCCAGAGTCATCTTCCCCACCCTTTTCCTATGCTCTGACAAAAGAGTAAGGTTTGGGGCTCACTGGCTTAGAGACAAGCCTTCCTCTAGCCTTCCTCTGATTTCCACCAAAGTAGGTCCTGTGTGATTCCTTCGAGATGGGGAACACGAAGGAGTCTGGGAACTTCTTCCTTTGCCACTTCTGCTTCAAGTAAAATTTGAAGTTGGTCTCATGTTTGAGCCTGCCCAGACTTTACAAATTGCTCTAATTGAAAGCCAAGGTTCCTAAAGGCTCATCCACTGATGTCGCCGAGCAAGTTTGTCTGACGAGAAATTCGTCTATTTTTGTCAGGCAGAGTCATCCTTTGGCGAGAACGGGAAAGCCTGAAAAAGAAACTGAAATCAGTCTCACTCCTAAATAAACTATCTCCTGGAAGGGAATGAGACATGCCTTTTTCTTTGTTTACTAACAAACCTAGGGCTTTCCGTCATCCTTAAAGTCTTTTTTAGTCCTCCACACACTTCTGTCTGGACCTTGCCTGAGAAGCCAATCGTCCTAGATACATGGATTTCGTATCCCGTCTAGAGAAGCCACTTTGCTACTGACGCCAGAACTCTGGTGAAACCTTGTGAGCTTCGACAGGCCCGAAGCAGAAGGGCCCTGAACTGATAATGCGCCTGGAACAGATCTCGGAATCTTCTTCGATTCCGCAAGAATCGAATATGAAAAATAAGCGTCCGATTTCTAAGGAAACCATCCAATCTCCAGGATGAAGAGCTGCTAATACCATTGTCGTTTCCATAGAAAACTTCGTCTTCAGGACAAAGACGTTTCAGGGCACTGACGTCCAACCAACCCCTGTCACCCCCCCCCTCCAACCCGCCCGTGGACTTCTTTACCAGGAAAAGGCGATTGTAAAATCCTGGTTCCTGCGGAGAGTCCACTAACTCTATGGCCCTCTTTCCAGTAAGTCAGAGAACTTCTTGATGGAGGGCAGCAAATTTTTCGGAGTTCCTCCGAGTAGGCTGACAAATTCCAGGAAATTCCTGTGAGAGGGGGTGCTTGATGAACGGAATGGTGTATCCTTCCTTCTGGACCTGACCGTCCAAGGATCCGCTCCGAGATGAAACCAGGTCCTGCCAGAAAAGGTGTAATCTGGCTCCTACTGCTGTTTGGAGGACTACGGGCCTACTTTTTGATGGAAGATGGAGTGGTTTTTAGAAGAGGCTCTACCTCTCCCACAAACCTGAGAGGAAGAGTCGAACGGGAGCTCTCCCTCGAATGGTTTAGGAGGCTTCCGTGGAGGAGACACTCCGAGAAGCATAAAGAACCGGAGCTATCTTCCGGCGTCTTCACTGACTGTGTTAAAAGATGCTGGGTCGCTTTCTGTGTTAGATTGAGCGTCATCGCTCGCTCACAATCTCTTGCGGAAATAGGGGGTTCTTGTCCCAAAGGAGAGAAGAGCAAGGCAGACTCGGTTCGATGAACCCCTTTCGACAAGAGGAGCACCAAACTGTCTCTTCTTCACCACTCCAGGAAGGCGAAAATGCAGCGAGCTCCGAGCTCCATCACAGATGCCTTTATCGTATACAATCCAGTACCGAGGCAAAAATCCTTCAAACTGCCTCCTCCGAAAGCCAAATGACTTGCTTGACTTTCCCTGGCCAGCGAAGCAATGGACCAATCCAGAACTAAACAACTTCGAAAACACGAAAACACTTCTTGCAAAGATGCTCACGTTCATTTTTGAAAAGAAATCTTAAAGCAGTATTAAGGGCTGCTCTGGCGGGAAGAGTCCACGAGACTAGAAAAGTCTCCCTGAGCGGAGGCAGTCACACCCAGGGAAAAAACTTCTCCAAGTGTCATACCATCACGGCTCCTTGACTAAAGTCTCGAAGGGGGAAGACAAAAACATTTTTCCCCTATTCCCTCTTCTCCAAAAGCAAGCGTTAACTTTCTTGATAGCTTTCCCTTAGCCGAATCGAGAGGAACGAGACGCGTGAACACAAGGGAGACGAGGATACAGGCTTACTGTCCTTTTTTCCACTGCGAACTAGGAGAAACCTGAAACGGAAGGCGCAAAAGAAATCTCCAAAGTTGTCACCAGGTCATAAAAGGAGTTTCTACCCCGACAAATGCTTGTCTTTTCTTGTACGTCCCTTCTCTTTCTTCCTCCAAATCCGAAGCTTCCTCGCGAAACTGGCGAACATTCCATCGGAGAGGAATCCTGTTTCGGCGAAGTCGCACCCTGACGCGTCCGAGGAGGGTGTGCGAAAGCAGGAGAAGACTCTGACCTGTACTGAGAACGTATCCCGGGCGGCTGAGCTGGCGGCTCGTTGGCGGCATGAGCTGGCGTCCCGAGCTGGACGGCTGAGCCTGGCGCTCGCGAGAGCCTGACGTGGCGCCATAGAGACTAGTCCAGGAAGGATCCGACAGGCGCCTGACGTGCGTCTTGAAGAGGAGTCACATGGAGAGTCTGAGCTAAGAGGCGACTGCAAAAGGATCCTGCGAAGAGGACTGCACAGTAGTCTGCGGAAGATGTAAGCGGTCGGGGAGCGCATTCGTGGACGAGAAGAGACTTTCCAAAAAAAAAGCTCCAAATACTGCCAACTTGGGCATTCATCTGTTCAAACCCGAAGGTTGAGGATCCACCCCACAGTAGAAGGACGCGGGGGATGTAGACGGATATCCACAAACACGTCGGTTAGCCGCAAGAGTTATCGCTGAGGAGGTCTGGAGAAGGCTCCTAAAAAAAACCGAAGGAGTGTGCGTGTTCGGCTTCTCCACTTCTATGAGAGAGGGCGATAAATCGAAACCGACGGAGAAAAAGCTTTCAGGCTCCTCCCAAAAACTACAGAAGTCGGCAGCCGCCACCTCTTGGGAACCGCAGCAGTGCTAAAACTCGCGCACCCTTTTCAGCGTCTAGTGGCTTATTACGCCAACCTCTATAAGAGGAACATCTGAACTAGAGTCACTTGACGAAAAACACTTTCCTCGCAACACCTTCCAATGGTGAGCGATAAAACAGCATCCTGGGATAACGGCTACAGGATTGCTTGAGGGGCGGCTGCTCGGGAGCAGGTCCCGCTCGCCTCCCTTCGGTTTTCGGCCTGCCTCCCTCAGGATCTGGGGAGTTTGACAGGGTCCTAGACCTAGGAGAACGAACGGGGCCGAACAACCGAACCTCCTCCACTACACTTCACTACGTAATTTATCACACTTAACTACCACTTCTTGCACTGTCTCACCCATTTTCCTGCATAGTGGTGAGAAAGAGACAAATTGAGGTCCATATCGGCTCGTAATACTGCCACGGATCGGGATCGTGATGTACAGAATTCGAAGCAGGACAACCACACGGGGTTAATAGGAACAGGATTATAGAATTCAGAGGAATATCCTGGCTACCTCACTAACTTATAAAAGATCTCTGTGAAGCCTTTCTGATTCCTATCTTTTTTTCTAACTTTCTCATTATACTTTCCCAGTTCCTTCCACTCCTGAGATGATTAGAGACTTACATTCTTCACACGTATTTCTCAAAAGAACATTCACGTCCCCTACAACTAACACAGTAGAATGAGGATCAAGTGAAGATTTAAGAAGTCTTTCTTACACATCCACTACTACACACCCTATACTGAACAGAAGCTGGTGTCAGACATCGTGAAGAATTCAAAATACTTTCCAAAAGGACACAAATCAAACAAAATAACTATAGCGCTAGCAAAAAGATCAGTAACTCCAAGTACATCACCAAAAGGAGAAAACCAAAGATGATCAATTCCAAATTCCCACCAGCAGAGAACCGTGTTTACCGGTTATCCGACGGCAGAAACTTCTGATTTATTGTTGGAAATGGTTCCCCGGTACCGGTAGAGGGCGGAAGTAGAAGGGATCACCTGTCAAACCATTAGCGCTACGCGAATGACAATTTGTCCAAAATTGCATTTTTCTAACCTAATAAAACCTGAGGTCCTTTTACAATAGGCAGGTTACTAGCGCACTGGATAGGTCGTAAGCTTATCGAACAAGGGGTTCGGTAGTTAACAGCTTGTCCGAACAGGCGCGCGGCTGCGCGACTGGAGGTAAACCATCACTTTTTGCTTTGGCCCAAGCAAAACTGCAGAGTGAGGGGTGGCATGAGGTGGGGCTATGTGTAAAAGGACCTCAGCTTTGTATAGTTAGGAAAAATGGCACTTTTGGACAATTGTCATTTGTTCCGCCAAACGGCATACAAACCTTCGGTTTTTTGCACACCCCCCACCTTTTACAATAGAGGACTCACGTCTTGTGGTGGAATCTGAGTCTTTTGTGAACAGACTGGTGTTCGCTCCTACCTTGGAAAGCCTTTCCTGGTCGTAAGAGCAGAGGGAGGGATCCAATCCTCTGTCCGATTGATCGGGGTATGCAGCCGCAGGATCAATGGTCCAGACCTCGGACCGGTACTAAGAGAGGGGCATGCGCATCTCTTAGTACCAGCAATGCCAGAACTTGTTCCTGTACAGGAGAAATTAAGTCATGGTTTTTGACTTCTTGTAGGCATCCACTTCCCCCCCTTGAGGGCAGAAGGCAGTGGTGATATTCTGCTCCTATCCCTAAGTGAAAGGATAGGATGGCTCTGTCATATAACTCACTGCATCTCGTCCTCACCCAGCGTAGTGACGACCATGGCCCTCCTGCCCGCAGGTAGATGGGAAGGAAGAGATGGGAAGAGAGACCAGTCACTGCACACTCACGATCACACATCCATCCACACAGTCACACCAGGACTCGATGCGGTTCCGCCTGCGAGGTCTGGTTAGCTACACAACTTGGTTGAGCAGCCACCACGGGTCCCTTAAGGAAAAGTGTCCAAGGCCTAGTGGGCAATATCCCGAATGTAGTAAGGACGTAAAGGTAGTCTGGTAGACCATACCCCTGCCTTCAGGACTGCGCCCGAGAAGTTCTTGCGACACGCCAAAGAGGGGCCAATCACTTCTGACCTTCGTGAGCTCTCTCGGACGGGACGTACGGATGTCCGTCACATAACCATCAGCCTCAATACGCCCTCCTGATGACCTCACTGCACCAGAATTAAGAGTGTTCTTGATACTTCTATCTTGGTGACCCCGGTGCTAACGAAGAGAGCCTCGACACTCAGGCTGAAGGTGACGAGTTCTCTTCCAGAAGCGCCGGTAGCGCCATCACAGGACAAAGCCAGCATCTTCATCCACACAAGCATCATTTATCGGTGAGTCCAATAGGGAGGGAATCGTGATGACTCGAACCTGTCATCAGGGACTGAAGGTTTCTGAGTCTTCGCAACGAAGTTCGGGACGAAATCGGGCGTCACGTCCCCTCCCCTGGAGTGTCCGTACATCATAGAAAAGACCATGAAGTTCCCCTACTCTCTTCCGCGCGCCGATGCCAGGGCCATCAAGACGAGGTCTTGAAGGTCAGATTTCCCTTCTGACACTCTCGGAGTGGCTCGAACGGTGTGCGAGTCAGACTCCTCAAGGACGAGAGTCAAGTCCACGCAGGGTGCCTGAGTTCCCTGGGTGGTCAAGACCTCTACCCCCCCCCCGAAGCTCCTCATCAGCAATGAGATCTCGAACGAGTTCGAGATGTCCAACCCCCTCATTTCAGGACCGAGCGCCATGGCGGCTCTTATCCCTTCAACTGTGGGGACTGAAGGAGCTTCTCTCGGCGAAGAAACACGAGGAAATCCGCTACCTGCTGAAGAGTGGCTCTGAGGAGGGAGATAAGCCCCGTCTACGACACACAACCACAGAAGACGGCCCATTCCCCCCTGGTACACAGCTGCAGAGGACTGACGGACGTTTCCACCATCTCTGTTGCTGCGCTACGAGAAAAGCCTCTCGTTCGCCACGAGATGTGATAACAGCCAGCCGTGGAAGACGTAGGACTGACTGCTCGGTGGTACCTACCGGCTCGACGTGTGGCTGTGCGAGAAGTTGTGCCAAGGGGAATCTCTCTCGGTTCTCCTGCGAGAAGAGCCAGCAGGTCCGGATACCAATGGCCTGTGGCCATTGGGAGCCACCGATCATCCTGAGATTCGGGTTGACCAGCGCTCGACTGATCACCTTGTGATCATGCTGGACGGGGGAAAGGCAAGGCGAAGAGGTTGTCCCACGGGTGTTGAAGAGCGTCCTTCTGCAGCTGCCCATAGGTCCGTCAAGGCCGAGAAGAACACTGGAGCTTCCTGTTTTGTGGCCGGGTGGCGACAGATCCACGACTGGTCCGCCCGCCACAGGTCGAAGAGCTTTCGAAGCCACGTCCTGATGTTATAGACTCATTCTTTCCTAATCACACCTGTCCCGACGGCTGAGCGTGTCTGCTACTCTACATTCCTCTTCCCGGAATGTAGCTTGGCCGACAGCTCTATTGAGTGTGCCTGAGCCCACTCGTGCACCTGCCGAGTCACTGGTACACGTGAGGGACACTAGGCCCCCCCTGTTTGGTTGAGTAAGCCACCCCCCCCGTGGTGTTGTCGCACATCACACCACTGAGTGTCCCATCAAGCGTTCCTGAAATCCTTGGAGAGCGAAGGAACGCTGCCTTGATTCCAGTACATTGTGTGAAGGTGCTTGTCGTTCTCGTCCCACACTCCTGAAGTCAGCAACTCCTCCAGGTTTGCGCTCCAATCCCTCACTCGTCGATGCGTCGGAGAACAGCTGCATGTCCCGGGGGGGGAGTGCGCAGTAGGCACTCCTCTTAAGAGGTTCCTGTCGTCGAGCCACCAGCTAGGTCCTCTCACCTCCTGTGTCAGTGACACTGGAAAGCTTGGTGGATCCGTCCGCCTGTGACCAACTCTCCTTTACCTCGCACTGAAGAGACCGCAGGTGAAGACGCCCGTGAGGGACTAACTTCTCGAGTGAGACCGGTGTCCGATCACGACTTGCCATCGCTGAGCTACCTGTTCCTGCCGAGACAGGAACTGGTTTGGGCTGCCTCCCTGAATCTTCTGATCCGCGAGTCTGCGGGAAAAACTCGCCCTTGCTACCGTGTCGATCAGCATACCCAGGTACTTCATCCTCTGCTTGGGCTCGAGATCGACTTCTCGAAGTTCACAACGATCCCCAGATCGCGCAGAACTTCGAGAAGCCGATCCCTGTCCTGTAGCAACTGGCGACGGGACTCGCCAGGACCACCCATCGTCGAGATACCTCAATCAGGACTTAATCCCGTGCGCATGGGCCCAAGCAGACACCAGAGTGAACCTCGCGTGAACACCTGTGGGGGCGGTTGAGAGACCGAAGCACAGTGCCCTGAACTGGTCACCGGCCCGTCGAGGATGAAAGCGGAGTACTTTCTGGAAGGACTGATGAATGGGTTATTTGGAAATACGCATCCTTCAGTCCACTGAAAGCATGAATCGGTCTTCGCCCTGATGGAGTCGAGCACTGAGCGTGCCGTCCCCATCGTGAACCGGGTCTGAGCGAACAAACCGGTTCAGGGGAGAGAGATCTATCCCGGGCGCCAGCCTCCGTAGACTATTTCCACCACGAAGATTACGACTGTAAAAGCCCGGTGACTGATCCGTGACGATCCTGAACAGCTCCCTCTTGCTCAGCAATGGTTCCCTTGATCTCCTGTCTGAAGTGCTACGTCCTTCCGGTGACCCGGGACTACTACTGCTGTTGGACCGGGTTGGAGGTGAGGGTGGCCGAGATTCGAAGGTAATAGATTATCCCCTCCCGAAGGACATCTACTATCCAGGGTCTCGGGCGCCGTAGCGCTGCCAAGTTGCGCATGGCTTGGGCCAGGCACCCCCCACCTCCGGCAGCCAGTGAGGGGAACGCCGTCCCTAGCGTTTCCCCCCCTTCCTTCGACTTCTTCCAGAGCCTCCACGGGATTAGGAGGGCTGGGAGGAGTGGCTGGTTACGGCCCCCCTTACCATATAATTCGAAGAAGACAGAGTCACTCCTCGGGGCTTCGGCCAGCAACCGTCTTAGCAAGCCGAGGTGCGCTAGCCGAGCTCCTTTGACTTTGGCCGAAGTCCGAGGCTGCCCAGAAGCCTTCGAGACGCTGGTGAACCAACGTCACTGTCATCAGTGGCCGCCGTCTGTACCACCCGCAGCGTCCACCATCTCTGCGTGGGAGGATAAGACGTGGAACTCCGTAAAGGTCCGTTTCGAAGTCCCAATGCCGCTTCACACACGCCGCGGCCAGAGCCTGGAAACCCGAGTAAGGACAGCCGTCCCTTCGTCGGAGAACCAGTTGGCCCCATGTTCAACCGTCGGTGTGGCAAGGAAGGATATGGCTCTTCCCCCAGACTGGCAAAGTCTCCTGAAGGCCGAGTCTCTTCGGGAGAAATTCCCCCGGAGTTGCTTGCGCCTAATACTGTGAGGGACCACAGATCTAGCCAGGAGACCCTGGAAGCTGCCATGGGCGGTTAATTCAGGCCTAGTGCCTCTTGTCTGCGAGAACCATTAGGTTCTCGGACAGGAGCTGTTGCAGAGACACACCCGGAATCAGCCTCGCTAACTCCGGGTTCACCTTTTGGCGGCATCGGATCCTCAGTGGCACGTAAAACCGCGCCGCTGTCGTAGCAGAGGAAGTGGAAGCAGCTTTGCTAGACCTCCAGAACTTTCAGCGAACCGTCCTGTCCAGATCCGAGCGATTCAACTTGTCCCAGCACTGAGTCACCCAGCTCTGACCGCGGCAAACCCACCGCGGTTCTGGTTCCCTCTTCGGGCCCCAGAACGACTCGAGCCGGGACTGGGCTCAGGATGGTGGGAGCGGCGATCCTTCCCCGAGGTCGTTGTGTCTGACGAATCAGCGCAATAACCTCAGGCAAAGTTCATCTGGATCTCGGGCGTGATAGCATCCTGTGGAGTCGTACCGTCCAGTCCCACCTCGAACAGAGTACCTCCGAGACCCTCCCTCCCCTCAAGGAGAGGAGCAGCGACAGCCCCCTCTCGGTCTCCTCCAACCACCTGTGCGTAAGACCTGGCTGGTCCGAGAACCGAGGCCTGGTACGTACGACGACGTGGCGGGATGGTCCTGAAGGGCGCACCCTTCACGATCATCCTCAATACCTCGCTCCTCCCGGTGTAACCCCGAGGAGGTTGAAGGTATGGGAGAGGCAGACCTGACGCTCCCTCCTCGCTCGCTGGCCAGAACCAGCGGGCTTGGAAGACTGCAGGCGATCGTCAACCCGCGGTGGTGGCGATCGAGCTGCAGGCCTAGTCGAGCCGTCTCGCTGTGGAGAACGGCTGGACCGAGAACAGCGGCCCCGGTCTCGTGTCAGAGGAGCTGGTGCTGGTCGCCGTACCCGATCGCTCTCTGTGAGAGTGACGGTCAGGCGACCGGCGAGCTCCACTGTCACGGTGAGACCGGTGCGTATCCTCACGGCGCGTCACGTCGCTGGTACCAGCCGTGGCTGGTGCCGGCGAACGGGGGGACCTCTTCCCAGCCTCAGCCCGTGGCCGGTCCATGGACCGTCACGTCCGCCCGGGTAGCCAGCTGCTCGCCGCGAGAGCGAGAGCTGGTCTGGTGAGAGTCGCGTGAGCGGCTGTCACCAGTCTTCCGCTCCGTGCCGTGAACCTGACGCTGAGCGGACTCAGAGGTCTGGTTCCTGGCTGCACGGTCGCTGGTAGGCGACCGTACACTCGGTACCTCTCGCGAACGAGCGGCCGAGCCGGATCCTGCTGCTGTGGCCGAACCAATGACAGCAGGTGAGGAAGTGCCGGTGTTAGCCGGCACCCCTCTGGTCCCCGTAGTCTTCTTCCTTGCGGGAGAAGAGACGGGTCCTGCTCCCGAAGGAGCAGGGCGACCAGCGGAAGAACCCCCCGTCTCACCAGAGCGAGACGGGCCCTTAGAAGCTCCCGAAGAAGACTTCTTAGGGGGGGGGAGGCGACCTTCTTCTTCTTAGGCGGGGGGGCCTTAGAAGAAGAAGGGGAAGAGGCGGCAGACGAACGACGACGAAGAAGACGATGAAGACGACGACGACACCTTCCTCCTCTTCTTCTCTTCTTCGTCAACCTCCTCAGGACCGATGTCAGGTCTGTCATCCAGGACGGAGCCGGGGCTGCTGTTGCCGAAGCAACAGGGCCCGGACGTACCTGTCCGAACAGACCAGCATCGGAGCAGCGGCGCCAGGAACGGAACGACATCAGCAGGTGCGGGCATCACAGGAACGGCAGCAGACACGGCAGGAACAGGATCAGGAAACAGCAGCAGTGTCACGGCAGGTACAGCAGATACAGCTGGTCGAACCAGCGGCACAGACGTCATCGGTACCGGTGGGAGGTCCAGGGGCGAGCTCTTCGGGCACATGAAGTCCGGGTCGCGGCAGCACGGCAAACCCAGGTGGCGGCATCACACTCCCCCGAGTTACGGCGACTGGCCCCTGCACCGATGTTGTTGGGTACAGAGACCGCGTGCTGGGTGTACACCAGGTGAGGAGGTGACGCGTAGCCAGGTGTTGTCAGGGTCGTGGTGGTGGTTGTTACCGTAGCGTGCGTAACCGACCACGGAGCCAGCGAGATGATAGAGCAGCCCCTGGACACTCGGCACGCCCTGCAGTCCCAACGACGCCCACACCTGTCCAAGGTCATCCTTCACGGCAACCGCACCTGAGGAGGCAAAAGTCGGGTGAATTAGGCGGATCCTCTACCCGCTCGCGCGAAGACGAGCGGATAGAGGACCCAGAGTACAACTCCTACGTCGGGGTATCTAGCGCCCTCCTCCACACTCGACACATCGGGAGAGGAAGAAGGACCTAGACACCCCCCCCACCCCCCCGAAGGGGAAGGCGCGATACGAGGAAGTTGAGCGGGCGGCAGGAAAGAAGACGAAGTGTCCGTCACCAAAGGAGTCGCGGGAGGAGAGCTTTCCGACGACTCCTTGCAGGCCTTCGCTTCTTCCTGCCCTCATACAATGTCCACTGCGCCTCCGACCAGTCCATACAAACATCACAGGGCTCGGCCCGGGTGCATTCGCGCCCCCGGCACCGAGCACACAAAAAACATGAGGGTCTATCTCGGGAAAAAGATCTGAATTTCCCACATTTGCGCCCTTCGGTACCCGGGCAAAGTCTCCTTGGGGTAGCGAGGCGCGGAGATTCCATCATTAATGAATTCAGCGTAATTAATATGAAAAGAGAGAATACTGTACTTACAATCTTTCATACACAATTACAAAACAAACTAGAAAGCAAAACGACGAGCAGCGGGCAGAGAGCGAACACACAGTCCATCCACTGTGAGGCCGAAAGCAAAAGTGATTTGTTTACCTCCCGAGTCGCGCGCGCGCGCCTGTCGGACAAGCAGTTAAACTACCGAACCCCTTGTTCGAAAGCTTACGACCTATCCAGCTGCCGCTAGTAACCTTCCTATTGTAAAAGGACCCGAAGGTTTTGTATGGCCGTGTCGGAACAATTTCAAATTCTGCCGTGACGTCAGGAGACGACAGCTATATGTAACCACCGGGTAAGTTATATAAGTGAAAGCTTACTGCTACTATGACTTCTTTTACGTATTTCTCGGTGGAAAGACGGACACGAGTTCAGGCGACGTTCGCCTTCTTACTTCTCACTGAAACGCATAACGAGAGAGAGAGAGAGAGGACGTGAAGGCGTCCTCTTCTATAAAGCTTTCTATTTAGAGGGCGCGAGTCCATCCGAAAGCTCCAACCCCTGCGCGGGGAGGACGCTTCGGAGGACGAGAAGCAATCCTTCAGGATTCGTGCACGTGCACGCACTTAGGCGTCTGGGGATTTTCATCAGAAACTGCCGAAGGCACGCCAGATCGGTGGGGGTTCCTCGTAACCCTCCTTCGGCTTTCGACATGCTCTCTCCCTGGTTCTGGGAGTCAAGCAGAGGTCCCGGCCTAGAGGCGAAACGAGGCCGATCTGACGCACCCTCCACTACACAAGGGGTATCACTGCACTTCTTTACTCTCTAAAGCAAGCACTTTCGATTCTAAGTTACGAATCGAAGGAGTATCAGAGAAAGGGCAATTTCTCTACAGACACTGCTTAGGGCCCGAAGGCAACACTGCAGGGTTAGGAGTAACAATTACAGAAGTAGCACTTCACAGCAATGAAGGAGAGCGAGCATCTCTCGTAGACATATACATAGCCCGTAGGCCATACTACAGGGTTATGCAAAATAAAGTCTACAGGAAGGTTAGCAGGTTCACTACCCTGACTTTTGTTACTGATTAATTGCGTACATACGAATCATACGTCTTCCTTACGGAATTAGACATGTTTACTGATTAATTGCGTACATACGAATCATACGTCTTCCTTACGGAATAGACAAAGTCTCACACTCCTTACATGACAAATCTCAACAAAGAAGCAAGACCCATACCCCTCGTACATACCAAGTGCGAATCTACCGAAGCTTTCGGTAGCCACACCCTATCTTTGCAGACAACCCCGTCTGAAACTAGCCTAACTAGATTCAGATATTTTATGCAAAAATGAATCAAATTCAAATCAATTTAAGATAGCGTATGCCTAGCCACAAATCCAAGTAAATAAATCAAAAGACAATTAGGATACTTAGCGGCAATGAAGTTTCCAAAATCCTAAGACGGAGGTACTGAAAACAGGGTGTTTTCAGCACCGGCGACAGAAAAATTATGAATAGAAAATGGGAATGATTCCTGATACCCGCCTCCCAGCGGCGGGAATGGGTACTAACCCCATGACTCCCACTGCGTGTGTCGTAAGTGTTTAAATTTCTGTCGGATTCGGAAAAATACAGCTATATATATATCTGACAGGTAAGTTTCATGAACAAATAAATATATATATATATAAATATATATATCACCACCTGACCAACCTAGCCAAAGTTAAGGTGTGTTAACTAAGGCTTAAGAGTTAAGAAGTCGCCGTGTCGGCGACTCAACAACTAAATTAAGAGCTCTTCCTAACCATTTTCTACAGGATAGGATGAGTGGTACTTCTTGCCCCCAAGATTGTGTCTGCAGACCACGTATGGCCCTAGCGACCGCAGCAGATCTCATATGCCATCTTCACATCTCGCAGGGAGTGTGAAGTGAACACAGAGTTGCTTCGCTAAAACATGGTATACTCAGGATGTTGCTGAGTGCCATGCTCTGTTGAAATGCTTCCGAGGCCGCGCCCTCACCTTGTGAGCATTCAGATAAAAGATTTCAAATCTTTGTGCAAACACAATGAAGGAGCATTTTTGAAAGAACTCCTTAACACTAAAGCCAGGCTGTTCTTCGATATGGGCAAGTCTGGTCTTTTTCGGAACACTGCAGATTGTCCGTACGACTTCGACTTTCTTGAGTTTTATGTAGATAAAACTTGAGAGACCCGACAGGGCACAGGACTCTCTCTGGCTCCTGCCCACTAACTTGTGCCATCCTTGCTTCCAAGCTCCTGGCCCAAGGACAAAACGGGTTACCATTCTTAGGCCACAACGGAAGGGTTAGAGAGCACACCGCCTTGTGTTCTCTAAAGCCAAAACTTGTGACGATGGCTTAAAATCTCACTAACCCTCTTTGTCGTATCTAGGGTGGTTAGAAGGCCTTCCTGATCACATGCAAGAAGTTAACAGGTAGGAGAGGTTCGAATGCTTTGACATCAAGAACTTCAGACTACGTCTAAGTTCCATATTGAAAGCTTTGATCTGGACATGCACAGTCAGTCCGTCTGTACTAAAGTCAGGTGACCGACCAGTTGACCAGTCAGACGAATCAAGGACAAGCAAGGCGGTACCCTGAAGACCATAAGGCACATTTCTTCGCTGAAGGATGAGTGTCTGGACTGCCTGGGCGATTCAATCTAAGCAAACCTGGGGGTGTATCAACGCAACCCAAACGTCGTCAGCGAATCAACTCTGACTCGAGCTTCTGGTGCCAGGAGAAAGGAGCGAGGAGCAAAAAGGCGATTCAGTCCCGAAGGAAGAATGCCTGACAGTCCAACCTGGTCTCATGTTACACGATCATCGGGGGTGTATAAACGCAACCGACTTCGTCAACAAGAACAAAATCAGGGCTACTATATGTCGCCTGATCCTGCACGAGTGTCTGACTCCGAGAAAACAGGTGAGACAAAAAGTAGATGGTGAGCGAGGTTCGAGATTCCACAGAACTCAAAGATCGTGAAGGGTCTTTGTTGTTTGAAAGACGCAAATCTCTGAGCCCAAAGGCCGTCAACAACATATTTGCGTATTCTTTAATAGTTGTGACTGCCAGCTTATCCCATTCTTCAGACGGAAATGGAAGACGGTAATCTTATTCCTGTCAACATCTCGATAGCCTGAACGTAGTCAAGACTCAGAGCGGAGAGGTATAGGTACCTTTCGAGTTAGATAGACCGACTCTCTCGGAAAAGGTCCTTGGAAAGTGAACTAGGAAGTATGTGACCTCTGTGAATCCAGGATCCTGAAGGCCAACATGGGGCGATCAGCGTCATTGTCGCTCCCTGTGACGTCATAAATCCTCTTATTACATTTCCTAAGCGATTGAAAAAAGGGGAAAAGAGACTAAATATCCATCCCCGTTCAATATCATAGGATGGCGTTTAATGGTACCGATCCCGGATCGAGAATAAGGGGGAGCAGAGAAGAAGAAGCCTCTTCGTCCTCAACATATCGAAGAGAAGAATGAAAGGGCGTCCCTAAAGTCTCCACAACTCTCAACTTACTTCTAAAGAAAGATTCCACTCGGAAGTCAATAGTTGCTGCCGTCGATCGAGACGATTCGTACGGACTTTCGCAATCCGGTAACGAACCTCTAGAGGATCGTTACATTCTACGCCTGTTATCGGAGGAAGTTTAAAGTGAACAGACAACTTCTTCTTCGAAACCCAGCAAGACATCGGGTTTCGTGAATTCAAGAGGTCTCTGTCAATTAATATTGCTTTTCGCATAGGTGGATGGAGTTAAGGAAAGCTCAAGGGAAGATCTCGTTTGCTCTACCGCAACCTTTGCCATTCGGCCAATAAATTTAAGTTGCCATACTACCGCAGTCAAGACTTTGCGATAAGGCAGTTACGGGTTATGTAAGGCTCGATGTCCTGCACGTCAGGACTCTCGGCAACGTTCAGTGGGATTCTTGCAAAGGCACTCATCAAAAGGACGCTCTTCAGGAAAGCGCAAGACAGGACTTCCTTTGCCATACTGCCAATAAATTTTAAGCTTTAGCAGGCATTAGTTGTGATACGGGAAAGGAAGCTGGTTGGAGAGTTTCTTCCTCTTCCCAGGATAATTTTGCAAGCTTTTTAGCCCATCTGAAAGGGTTTTCAGATGATAAATTTTGTTAGTTTCTAGTCGGGACTACGCTGCCGAATTGAACATCGTCGTTCTACCTGCCGTAAGCCCAGTCTCTTAACAGGATTCTTGCCCCTTCCTCGTTTGAGACGGGAATCGATTAAATGCTTGACTCCCTGGATTACGTTTTGTCAATCCAGTGACTTTCCCCCATTGACAATATACTTTCGTTTTGTCAAGTAAGTGGGTATCCCCTCATTGACAAAATATCTCTTTGTCCCGTAAATGGGTTAGTTCTCATTGACAAACATCTCATTAACTTGATATTGCGTAAGCGAATAAGCTCTTATTGATAAGATTCGGAAGAGCTCTCATTCGTCATTCGCAGACTCGTACAAGAAATAGACTTGTAGACTACGTCAATGAACGCTTATGTCCAGTAACATAAGAAGCTTGAGCTGACTGCTTCGATTCTCTTAAGTTTTGTTCATGAAATGGTCCCCAGCAAGCTCATCCATTCCCTCCCCGACACACCTGGCGTGCGCTGGTGCACGGCTCGGCGTCCACTGGCGCGCGCGTCTCGCCGGTCCACGGGAACGCGCTCGGCGTCCACTGGAGCGCGCTCGGCGTCCACTGCTCGCTCGCGTCACTGGCGCGCAATTTGTGCACCCGCGCGCGCCTGGAGTCCATCCGAGCGTCCCGGGCGTCCGCTCTCAAAAGCTTCCTGCTACTATGACTTCTTTTACGTATTTCTCGGTGGAAAGACGGACACGAGTTCAGGCGACGTTCGCCTTCTTACTTCTCACTGAAACGCATAACGAGAGAGAGAGAGAGGACGTGAAGCGTCCTCTTCTATAAAGCTTCTATTTAGAGGGCGCGAGTCCTTCCGAAAGCTCCAACCCCTGCATGGGGAGGACGCTTCGGAGGACGAGAAGCAATCTTTCAGGATTCGTGCACGCGCACGCACTTTGGCAGTCTGGGGATTTTCATCAGAAACTGCCGAAGGCACGCCAGATCGGTGGGGGTTCCTTGTAACCCTCCTTAGGCTTTCGACATGCTCCCTCCCCGGGTCCTGGGAGTCAAGCAGAGGTCCCGGCCTAGAGGCGAAACGAGGCCGATCTGACGCACCCTCCACTACACAAGGGGTATCACTGCACTTCTGCACTTCACTTTTACTCTCTAAAGCAAGCACTTTCGATTCTAAGATACGAATCGAAAGAGTATCAGAGAAAGGGTAATTCCTCTACAGACACTGCTTAGGGCCCGAAGGCAACACTGCAGGGTTAGGAGTAACAATTACAGAAGTAGCACTTCACAGCAATGAAGGAGAGCGAGCACCTCTCGTAGACATATTCATAGCCCGTAGGCCATACTACAGGGTTAGGCAAAATAAAGTCTACAGGAAGGTTAGCAGGTTCACTACCCTGACTTTTGTTACTGATTAATTGCGTACATACGAATCATACGTCTTCCTTACGGAATTAGACATGTTTACTGATTAATTGCGTACATACGAATCATACGTCTTCCTTACGGAATAGACAAAGTCTCACACTCCTTACATGACAAATCTCAACAAAGAAGCAAGACCCATACCCCTCGTACATACCAAGTGCGGATCTACCGAAGCTTTCGGTAGCCACACCCTATCTTTGCAGACAACCCCGTCTGAAACTAGCCTAACTAGATTCAGATATTTATGCAAAAATGAATCAAATTCAAATCAATTTAAGATAGCGTATGCCTAGCCACAAATCCAAGTAAATAAATCAAAAGACAATTAGGATACTTAGCGGCAATGAAGTTTCCAAAATCCTAAGACGGAGGTACTGAAAACAGGTGTTTTCAGCACCAGCGACAGAAAAATTATGAATAGAAAATGGGAATGGTTCCTGATACCCGCCTCCCAGCGGCGGGAATGGGTATTAACCACCTGGCCGACCACTGCGTGTGTCGGAAGTTTTTAAAATTCTGTCGGACTTCAGAAAATACAGCTATATATATATCTGACAGGTAAGTTTCATGAACAAATTATAAAATTAAGTATACCAATAACCACAACTCATAATCTCACACGAAATAATGCTGCCAATTCATATTTAACTTAAAGTAGGGTACCCAATTTCTTGAATCTACTATAGTCGATTCATTTAAGGTAAATCCTTGCGCCTACAAGACGTTTGTTTGGCGGCGTCTGATTGGCTGGTACCGGGAGGTAGGCCGCTCACTCAGTCTCATTATTTTCTACTGTGGCTTAGAAAACTAGCAATATTATGTTTATATTTCTTCAATCAACTCACGCTTTGCTCAAGATAGGAAAATTTTGCTCATACCATAGGATTCCGTATTAATTGTACAACTAAGTCATCTTTTCCTGAAATCAATAAGATAAAACACAAAGGAATTACAACGAGTAAAAGTGAAGAGAAGCATTTAATTCTTTATACTGTTTTTATTTATCATCGGATTTTGCATCATTAACGCAATTAAGGTAAAATAAAACTTGTGTTTTCATTCAACAAATTCACCCTGAATACGCTGGTGCTTTCAGATTTTGGATGCGTATAAAATGTGAGGAGAAAATGAAGAATATGTCTTATTATGTAGCATCGGTAAATGATTCAAGTTTGACGGTATTGCTGAAAGAATGAGATCTGCAAGGCGTCGTTGTTGCGTTTGTCTCCTCAGCGAGAGATTTGAGTTGCCAATTAGCGATATAAAAGGTTGCAGTTTCGACAATATTTACCATATTATATTATTACATTTTCTGAAAATAAATACACAGAATTTCCATTATAACTGTCGAACATTTTAAATCCATATCATATAGTATGTCTGGGCATATCTGATAAGGAAAAAAATAATAATAATCAGATGGATGCATCTGGTATCGTTAGCTCAGACCCAAGCGGGCCGCGGGGAATTCAACCCAGCAAAGAAGTTGATCTCTGTGGAAAGACGACTTCACACAAAGACGACTTCACACTTCAACTCAGCCCAAACTTTAATCTGGTTGTTTCAAGATATTGTCTCTAATTTTATGAATATATTTTCAAATGAAAGAGACACCAGAGACTTATTTGAGTGATATGAAATAATAATCTCAGTCAAGTAATAAACAGCAAATAATTAAGAAAGATTGACTTCCTATCAGGCTGAGTCAAGTACGGCTGCAACATAATAAGACATATGTATTCTTCATTTTCTCTTTACCTATTAGACGCATAAAAAATCTGAAAGCACCAGCGTATTCAGGGTGATTTTATTGTATGAAAATACAAGTTTTAATTCATCTTGATCGTATGACTTATTAAAAATACGATGATAAATAAAAACAGGTGTAAAGATTGAAATTTTTTCTCTTCACTTTTACTCGTAATTCCATTGTGTTTTATCTAATTGGTTTCAGGAAAAGATTATTTAGTTGTACAATTAATACCGAATCCTTTGGGATGACCAAAACTTTATTATGTTTTGGAAAACGTGAGATAAATGAAGAAATATAAACATACTGCATGTTTTCTAAGTCACAGACGAAAATATGACACAATGAGCGAGCGGCCTACCTCCCGGTACCAGCCAATCAGAGGCCGCCAAACAAACGTCTCGTAGGCGCAAGAATCTACCTTAAATGAATCGACTATAGCTAGTAGCCCAATTAACCTAAACTACTCTAATAACCTTTCCAGTCAAGATAAATATTAATATACAGCTATCTTCCCATCTGTAGCTCTTATGATTAGCATGACTAGTAGTAGTAATTTCATTGCAATAAAATTTCAAGATGCCTGTACAATAATTCTATCAGCATAAATTATTGATGGAGGTTTACTGCCTCGGAAATTATGCAAAGGCTCTTTCTCTCTCTTCTTCTTTTCATTATCCCACAAGTGTTCTGCCTCCTTCAATTCTGTACAGGTCACACAAATTAGGTACAGTATTAGTTACTGTAAGAGGTCACACAAATTACAGTATTTAGGCCACATTACCTATCTCTAAGTTAGCTTTCATACCTCCCTTTCATTATTGCACTCCATCGATTTTATCTGGTTCTTTTACATACTAATTAAACTAATTCCCTATAGCTAGGCCTTTGTCTATTCAGTAAATCTCAATGTCTCCTCTCTTGGGCTACCTAGGTATATTCGTAATTTATTTGTTATTTCGATGTTTTACTTTTAGACCGCAGGAGCCTCGCCCTGAATCTGGGAAACTTTAAAGGTATCGATCTCAACGTAAGAATTAGTAACGTAAAGG
Source organism: Macrobrachium nipponense (assembly GCF_015104395.2). NCBI lineage: Eukaryota > Metazoa > Arthropoda > Malacostraca > Decapoda > Palaemonidae > Macrobrachium > Macrobrachium nipponense. Next base: position 104,676,227 of record NC_087205.1, on the reverse strand, counting down.
AGATCCATAAGTAGACGGTCAATTTACTGTTACGTAAATAAGAAAAGAGAAAAAATGTCAATTTCACCAACAGAATCTAAAAACAAAGAAGATAAACACCAGTGAAACAATCAATGGGTGGAGTGAATCAACAAAGTCAACAATCCAGACTTTTTCTACTTCTGTTCCTTTCAAAATAAATGAAACGTCAGCTTTACCTTTGAATAGATGCAGGAGAACAAATAAATCCCTAAGGATCATTTCTTCATTGCTAAAGTCACTTTTACAAGCGTAATGAGTCACTAAAACCCTAAGTGGGGCGTCATCATTGTTGTTGTGGTTTCGTTCCCAAGCTATAGACGACTGAAGTTTAGTTTACGACAGTCTGCGAAATCTCAGAGCTTATACACAGCTCTCTGTCCTCTTCTTCTTCTTCTGTCAGCGGAACTTTGCCTTGTTTTTGCGTTTGCTTGAATTGGGAGTGGCTTGAAAGCCAACTGCACGCAAGTGCGGTGTAGTAATTGGTTTTTCCACCCTAAGAGGAGAATTATTATTCATTATAAAAGCAAACCAGTCGGTGACGTTACAAAATTCTTAGATAATAGGCTCTGTTCATATCAATTTCAATGCATGGGTTTTCCAGCTTTAGGTAGTACGGTCAGCCAGTTGAGTCATGCAAGGCCTCCCATAGCCGCCAACATTTAGCAACTCTCCTGGAGTTCATCGAGTAACCACACTAACGAGTACGTAGTCATAATATTTCCCCCTGTGCTCCCAAGCCTCGTTGAATTCTACACTCATACTATATATATATATATATATATATATATATATATATATATATATATATATAAAAAGTTGCAACGAAATATTACCTAAATTGTTAAAGGAATTCACAGCTGGGAATATGAGCGTTTCCAAAGAGCGATCTCAAAACAGTATTCCAAAGCTAATATGCAATATTGAGATTTTTTTTTCAAATATACTTCCTTTATCAGAGCAGATATCTTTCATACCACAAAATTTAAATGCAGTATTTGATAAAGCTTTATATGACATTATCTTGCTCGGTAATCTAAAATATCTCATAGGACTCATATATCTGAGGTCCTTATAGTTGTCACATCGGGCGCGGGAAGGTTTTTAGAAAGGTTCCGCATAGTTGAACGAGTTTTTCGTTGAGTCTCTGTACTGTAAATTGTGGGAAAATGTGCAAGCTTGCATAAATCATACGAAAAATGTAAAACAAACACGTTTGGTTTTTATTTGTTGTAGAGACTTAATCGTCTAATCGTTAAGAGGGTTTAAAGCTTTGTATACTGATTCACATAGGTAGTGGGATCCTAAGTAAGGATATAGACTGCCACACATTAATGAAATAAAAATGTACTGTATCGATTACACGGCCGCATAGTCAATACTTGCGTGTACACGAACTTTAGGCTAAAATATATTTCATTCACACATATCACTTACAACATAGGTACTCGTCGAAAATTGAATGCCACCCCTAAAGAAGAAATGAAACTATTTCCCATAACAAATGGTAGCTCTAGAGAAAAAGAGCCCACTTACAGAAAACTTCCATAACATTAGCTTCTTTATACAGAGAAGGCTTCTCTGTGGGTTGCCAGCTGAACCCCTTTCACACGACTATTTCCCACAAACTACCAGGCAATTGAAACCCTTCCTTGTGAAAACTACACTTTTGCGATATCTGTCCAGCCGTTTCTCCACCTTCTTTTCCAATTCTTATTATTCTTTTAAATTGCATACCCCATTTCCAAACATATCTTGTCGGGTCCATATTTCCACTTAGGATAACTTTTTTAACACACACATATATATATATATATATATATAATATATATATATATATATATATATCGAGCTACAATGTCCTTTAATGTCTAATTCGCTCTACCTCGGAATTAATATATTTTCATATATGCTTAACCGAAGGGGAATTTTTCTCGATAATAGACTTGCCTGGATCGGGACGCAAACCCAGGATCCTTTCAAATCCAGGAACGTCAGTGAAGCTTTATACCTACTACACTACCGTAGTGTAGTAGGTAAAAGCTTCCACTGACGTTCCTGGATTTGAAAGGATCCTGGGTTCGCGTCCCGATCCAGGGCAAGTCTATTATCGAGAAAAAATTCTCCTTCGGTTAACTCATATATGAAAATATATTAATTCCGAGGTGTAGAGCAAATTAGATTGAAAGGACATTGTACTCGATATTGTATATGAATCACGGAAAAGTGATATATATATATATATATCTATATATATATATATATATATATATATATATATGATATGTGTGTGTGTGTGTGTGTGTTGTGTATGTATATATATATATATATATATATATATATATATATATATATATATATAACTATATATAATATATATATGTGTGTGTGTGTTGATATGTGTGTGTGTGTATGTATATATATGATATTATTTATATATATATATATATATATATATATATATAACATATATAATATATATATGTGTGTGTGTGTACATGTGTTTTGGTGTTTGGTGGGGGCTGTGTGAGTGTAAACATTTCTCATTATTTCAGTTCTTCTTAAGCCTTAAGTAATAATTCATCATAAAAGATTCAGTTTTTTTTATCTATCATTTGCATCTATATCCACACTTCACTTCCATCATGGAGAGTTGGCTCAGTAATCCCTTCACACATTCCTACCTTCGGTTCCCCAGACACTCGATCTAAACTTCTGTAAAATACCTATCGGTCTTCCTTGCTTTACTTATTTAATAATTCACCTCTTCTTTCATTCTACCACCATGTAATAATATATTTGCTCCTTAATACTAATGAATCGCTTTCCCCACAGTCCTCTGAATCTTCAGTCTGTATCAAAATTCACTGCTTCGTGTTCGTGTACGTTTGTATTTTTGCTTGCTCGGGGAGTACACCTAAAAACTAATTTGTTGTTGTTGTTCTTGTTGGGGGGTTAGGAAAGGTCTATGGAAAGTCTAAAATGGCTTGAAAAAGATGTTTCACGCCAAGTTAAAGATAAGGGAATTTTAGGATTTATTTATTAGAATAGAAATGTAAAAAAATGATGTGCAAATTAAAAAGTACAGAAAAATCATTTGTAATAAAATATAGCATATTTATTTTAATTTGCATGGGGGAAACAAGGCTCTATTTGACCATAGATTTTAGCACATTTTAATGTATGCCCGAGGGGAAATCTTGCTCGCATTCCGAGTAAGCTGGAGGTCTGATCATGCCTTGCTTGTTTACATAGCACTGCTATTCTTATATTTCATATTTTTACAAGATATCTGTGTCAATACATTCAGACGTTTCATGCATATAATATTCCTTCATTTTTGCTTTTGGGAAATAATTCCCACTTCTGTGCCAGTCTTCCTCTCTCTGTCTTGGAATGATTTATTATTATTTTTTTTATCTAACTTTTCCGTTAATGCTTAATTAGTTTTTTGTCATACTTCTTCGTATTAAAGGAGCTGTATCTCCCGGTGACTGAATATTCAAAAGGCAAAAATTTTATTTCCCTTTGTTATCCATTTTCCCTTAATTTTCAGTTTCTTATTTTTCTCTTTTATAACCAGGGCAGTGTACGGACCTTAGCAAAGTACACGCCTGTCTCATTGAAATTTTAGTGGTCTTCCATATACTTTGGGCATATTTGTTCCGGCTATGTCAATATTTCTAGAATTTAGAGCATTGTGTTCCAAGGAATCTGTTACAGACTGTCATACTTGTTGGATACATTTAGCTTTGTTATTATATATAATGTTATTTCTTACTTACGTGAGCATTCATGATTTCATGTTTCATCCCTCAGGTTTCGATTTCAATATAGCAACCCAGTGGAAGTAGTTTAATTTCATTTACAAAGTATATCAGCTATAGCCTCTTTAAAGTAAAATTCTTTCGTGGCATCTATTATTATTTTCACAAAATACTTTAAAAAAAATATCGCACGATACATCTTTATTGGTAACCACAAGTTGAAAGACATATCATTCAAGAAATTTCGAAATTTTGGACAAAAACATCTGTAAAGAATGCTCATTTTTACTGTATAGGAATTTTATAATAACTTGAGACAAGACCAGTTCGTTATCGATAGTAGTGCACAGAAAATCAAGATAAACATGGCTTATTTTATGTAAATTAATATAAAACACCAAGAACATGTATCTTTTTCCATCTCGCTGACTCGATCCACCATCATGTCTGCCGAGGGAGGAAAATCGGAATGATTACGTCAAAAAATAGGCTTCTTGCATAGTTATTTTTGGCATAATAAATTTTATTGAATACTAAAATAATTCAAGTAAAAGTATACAATAATACAAATAAGTGATTTTTAAAATTAAACTTACGAAATATTATGTATAACTTTATTTTATACCAAAATCATTAAAAACTGAAATGAGATAAACAAAGCAGACGACAACAACGACGCTATAAGTGTGTCACTAGTGCCCAGTGAAGTCCGTTCTTCTGTGAGCCCATAGAAGTGATATCCGTAACGGCCCATTATCCACATGTAAGTTGATTTTAAAAGTTGCCATAGTGTAAAGTTTCATTATTTATTTCAAAACATAATTGATTAGCCAAGTAGAAACTTTAATTAGGTTACAGGTATTCCGAAGGAGTTGAAAGATACTAACCTACTACGTCTCTCGGAGGTTTTGAACTTGAAGTTGCATTGTCAAGACAAGTTACAGGTTTGGTTGGACTTTCAAACGTGCGTAATTGCTACTGTGGTTGTTAGGCGGAAGGTAGTTTGGTACAGATAGCTTATACCTGAGGTAAAACACTCGTTAGGCTAGCAATAACAAGCATAGCTTACGTGCCCTTAATAGTACTAGGTAGCTACTACGAAGGTAGATAGGTACCTAGGTAGTATCGCTGAACAGGTAACTTTCTTAGGCCTTACACACTTCAGCCATGGCTATTACTACCTACTTATGTCCAGATGAAAGAACTATCACGTAACGTAACGAAGACTAGAAGTGAATTGCATTCATGATCATGGGCTAGTGAGTAGTAGGTATGGTGGAAAAATATACGAATAGGCTAGGTACTATAGTAGTAGGTATAACTAGCTAGCTATCCTATTGTCAAAGCAGATATCAAGGGCTAGGTAAAGTCTGGTCTAGGTATACATATCTATAATCTTTAGTACCTAATATCAGTACAATTAGGTATGAGGCCTAGGGTGCTCAGACACTTAGGTTAGGCTCATTGTACATAGAACTTAGGTTAAGCTCATTGTACATAGAATACTGTCACCTCTATTAGTTGATCCTTACATAGAATACCTATTGTCACATCTTTTAGTTGATCCTACCCAACTGCTCAATTGATTAGAATTTTGCTTTGTAAAATTAACACAGCAAAATGAAAACTTTTTAATTTTACCTTCTACCTACTATGTAATGTATTCATACCTAATTGCATTGCGTTCAGTACGTTTACACCGTATGTGAGTTCAGGTCGTTTCGTCTGTAAGTGCCCTTCTAGGTTCGGCAAGTTCCAGTTTACATGCAAAAGGGGCACCATGTTTAGTACCAGCATCTTGGGAATGTATGTAAAAACATAAAATAATGATGGTAGATATCATGTAAACGCAACGTCTCATGTTGTTTAGGCCATAAGACATTTCAGCCATTTGTCAGTTTGGATGTTATATGTCTTAAATGACTTATGGCCGAAACAACCAGGACTGTATAGCACTTTGTTGCTAATGTCCCAATTATCTTTCATTTTATGCATTTTTTACTAATATGTCAGTTGTAGCAAATTACTTTTTTAGTTTTCTATAAAAGAAAACTATTGAGATGGCTTTGCCTGTTCGTCCGCACTTTTTGTGTCTGTCCTCAGATCTTAAAAATTACTGAGGTTAGAGGGGTGCAAATTACTTTATCATCCACCTTCCAATCATCAAACACCAAATTGCAGCCCTCTAGCCTCAGTAGTTTTGATTTTATTTAGTAAGGTTAAAGTTAGCCATGATCGTACATCTGGGATTGAAATACAGTACTACCTCAATCTTACACGATTCAAGTTGCGCGAATTCACAATAGTGGCAACTTTTCATTGGAACCTAACTAATTGTCGTATGGTAGTATTTCACAGACACGCAAACTCAACATTTTCGAATCTTGGAGAAACCCTGCAAAGGTGTTTGTTCAATTTTTTTAATGTAATTTATAAGTTTTCAAGCTTTTATGTGTAAGTTAAATAACATTAAATTATAAAAGTAATAATTTCTCTCTCTCTCTCTCTCTCTCTCTCTCTCTCTCTCTCTCTCTCTCTCTCTCTCTCTCTCTCTCTCTGAGATGAGAGAATTTTTATGGTACATGTATGTACTATGTTTATTAGTGGTTTCAAGTATTAATAATAATATAACTGTAATTACAAAATTCGTGATAGTATTTTAAAGAAATAAGGGAAAGAAGAGAGAACTGTACGTATGTACGCACTTCTATATTTTTACCAACCATTTATTTCTTTTTTATGGTTACTGTATTATGCTAACTTTTAAGTGAAATTGCAGTAACTTTAATTTCATTTATAAGTTAGCTTAATATTTAGGGAGCATGATTAGGGTCTCCAGAAGTAAGAATTTATTAGCATTTTTGGAGACCGTGCCAAACTTGTGCGAAACTTCCCTTTGCGCGAGGGGGTCTGGAACCTAACCTCGGGCAAGTTCTGGGTATTACTGTAGGACAGGCCACCAACAAGTTGTGGTTGAAGTTTCATAGGTTGCGGCCCATAGTATTATACCGAGATCACTGAAAGATAGGCATGTTTTCAGTGGTCTTGATTATATGCTGTACAGAAAACTTTATCGTGCCAAAGAAACTTCGGGGCAATTTTTACTCTTTTTAGTTTTGTGTTTGGTTCCTTTTCTCATTATATCCAACAGTTACTGGAGGAACCATGTTTTTACATTGGGAAAATCCTTAAAGAATGAATGGGACAAACGGGGAAAAAGTAGTCAGAAAAGTATATGGTTCATATTTGTGGCCTAATGAGTAGGGATGACATCACAAAACCTAGGCACTGGGTTCTACGTAACCCTTGGGAGATTGCGTCCCCATGGATCCCCCATCTTAATCAGACTTAGAATAATGTAGATTAGAGAAAGAAAAGTGATGTCACCCCTACTCATTAGTGCTAAGTTGCATACAGTTAGCATAGTCCTTGCTTTGATTTTGAGAGATAGGGCTAGAAGACTCCTATTTATCAGTGGAGGGAGGGTCTACTAAGCCTGTACCTGAAATAGGTTAAGTACATGATTTTGGGTATACTAGCCTATTTGACTTCCAGAGAAAATGAGTTTATGTGTTAAAAACAAGATGTGTCATATGGTCGTGGGTTAATGTGCAACAGAAAGGATTATTTTATGTTGGTCTTTAATTATGAAAGTTTCATCATTATTACATGCCATACGCACTCTTTACACTTAAGGCAGCCATTGTCTAACCATATATATTGAATGATGAATTTAGGAGTCTCAGGAGTGAGAAAACATCCTGGAACTTCACCAGAGAAGTTGTAAAGTACTTTATTACCGAATAAAAATTTATGTAATGATTATGTAATTAAATTAAATGAAAAGAAACTGCAGAAGCCGTAGTATGTGACATACATTATGTACTGTCGACCAAAAAACTCGTGGCAGAGTTTCATAATTTTTCATTCACCTGCCTGACGCACGATTCATGCCTTATTTATCTATTTTTCTTTTCAAAGATGGAAGAAATCATGTGTTATGACGTTAAAAACCGTCACTGATATCTTTAGAACATTATGTTATGTTATTGTGTAAAACTATTTTCCATATAGCAAAATTGACGTGAACGGAACGAAGTGATAAAAAACGTCATATCACAACCATAGATATACATTGCCAAATAGATTGGAGACACCTATCACTATTATAGTAGTATCGCATATACAAAGTCCTTAAATTATCATTTCAGTATTAAGTTGAAGGTAGTTGAACTATTCCATTTGTTAAATTTTACTGAAAACATTGGAATCTTACAAAATGCTATCAAATTCAAAAAAAAAGAAAGAAAAAACGATATCTTAACAGTGTGAACCAGGCGACCTCAGTCATTGCTTTTGATGTTATGTGCATGGGAATCTAATGTCAATGTGTTCATTTATCGGTCTAAGAAACATCCCTCGATGAGCGAGAGAATTATTGCACTGCATTCGGTGCAAGTTCCTGTTGGAGAGATATCAAGATAGCTTAATAAACCGGAGAGAATCGTACATAGATGAATAAAATGTTTAAAGAACGGCAAAATTTAGAACATGGGCCTAGAGGTAGAATACCTCGAAGCACCACATGAGAGCAAGACAATACAGTAGTGTAAATGTTGCTGAGCAACATTCATTTGTGAACTGAATTCTAGTGCCTCGTCCCGACATTGCTGAACCAGGAATCATAACTAGCTCTACGATTATGACTGGTGTCTGGTGAATACTTTAGATAGAGAGGAAGATATTTTTAAATCTACACTTGAAGTCTTTGATAATTGTCTAATGAATAAGTCTAATGAATAAGCAAACTTATCTTTGATGGATGAGAGATTCAGTTAGGCTTACTCTTTTTGTTATGTTTTTTATCGGTGGCCAGTGAATACCACGGATAGGGAGGGAAACGGTTTCAATGATGCATGCATTTTTTTCTTCAAAACCTAAAGAATACATTATTGGGAGATACTATATTAACATCGGCCTAATCCTTCCATCACTCCTATACGCCACCTCCGCTCTCTTCTACATCTCAGGCGACTCGATCCGACTTTTTCTCACTACGAACTCCATCTCGTGAAAGCATCACTAATGATAACGGTTATTTTAAAATTCTCTGCACCCGACAACGGACGCCTTAAAATGCATGTTTATAAAATATTTTCTGTTCAAAGAAACTTTTATATTCATTCTTCCACAAATATGTGCATACACTCGTGTTACACCCTGTAGCCGTCAAAGAGCAACCCTGATTAAATTAAAGCGGTAGGTTTTTGTTTTCTTGAAAAAAAAAAAAAAATGAAATAGACTTAAACGAGAACGCCACCTTTCATATTTCTTATCCTTTCAACTACTTATAATATGCTTATGGTGGTAGGTCTAGGAGGTATACTTGTGAAACTAATTTGAATTAATTTCTATTTAGAAGAAATGAATAGCTACAGAAAGATCAACCTAAGAAAACTTTAAGGAAAGTAACCCTTTCTTAATGTATTCGTCAAAGTTTTGACTCCCACAGCTTTCCAAGGTGTCCAAATGAAACAGGTGTATATGCAAGGAATTCGATAAAAAATAAGACTGAGTTATATTCGTTTGATTTTTTATGATTGCTTTTTGACTTTTGAATAGCTAGGTCTGAGTTAATCATGTTAAGCAATTATGAAATGGATAAGAAGAAAGGCGAACATGGCTAATAAAACAAGAATAACGGGAATAGTCAAATAAAGCAGATATATATATATATATATATATATATATATATATATATATATATATATATTGTCGATTTAAATATTCATTAATATTACGTAATCCGAGAGAGTATGCTGCTGAAATTAGACCTAGGCTAATCATGGGGGAAAATCAGAAGTCAAATTTAGGCCCACTAAATGTTATGCAAATTATTTTATTGATCAAAGGACAAAATTAGTTTTAACTAAACATCGTTTTCAAAGAATGTTAACGCCTTGATGTATTATTTATCAGCTGTAGGAGACGGAATGACAACCCCCCAGTGCAGTACGATATGTTGAGTCAAGACTCGAGCGGCAGCAAACCCAACTTCAAAATCTTCGGTATGCTGTCACGAGCTAAGAGTTGAGAAATAAAAGTAGAAATCGTGGACCCATCGGTATATATTTTCCTTACTTTGCAAAATAATTATCTTTAATACGTTGAATTAGTCTACTCAGTTCTAATGTAATTTATTTCACGTATAGCACCTTTGAAAGGAAATGTTATTTATTATTAAGTAAATAATCTGGCACCTGCATATGGCAATATTTCCATAACGAACAGTGAATTAAAAAACTACGCCAATTCTTCGTAGGCCGTCTGTACATGTACCAGAGACATCCTGAAGTGTTTGAGAATTTGTGGAACATTGTCAAAACAATAAGAGGGAGAAAACGATTAGTCTTCATACTTTTAATGTTAAATAGGTAACTTATCATCTATTTGTCTCTCATAGTATATAAGAAAATATGTCAAAATTTTTATCACTTGATCATTGTTGATATTGAATTCTGTGGAGGCGAGAAATTGAAACTGTTATACAGTAATTGCTGTGACTGTTATTTCATTACTGCAACGCAAAGAAACAATGTCCAAACAAGAAGACTAGTGGAAGGTGCCGCCATAAACTTAGGACAAGCTTTTTACGGTAACAAGTCGTTCGTTGGGGAAGACCCATTAGTCAATTATTGCATTCTTAAAAAACTTTGTTAAAAATTTTAATCTTAAGACAAGCTCTGTTTTTCTCCGCCTGATGCTGCCCCCTCTTCTGCTCTCCTCCCTCAGACAGATTACAGCACGGGGGGACGTGATGTCCAGCATTGTTGCGGCCGCATCGCCAAGGGAACGCCGTGCAGCATCATCACAGCCAACAAGACGTTCCAGCAGAATAACCAGCAGGAATTCGAACAACAACGGAATCACCTAGTTAGGCTGTTGAGCGCTTCTTCATTTTCGTTCGTCATAGTGGAATAATTGTCCTATTCAGAAGTTTACTTCGAAAGATTTTTAAATTCATAATGTTCACTTTGCTGAGGATGAACCTGGTGCAGGGTTCGAAAGCTATTATCATTAAACACTTTATATACTTCACATGCGATATTATTGTGGACCTGCAATCATTCTTGTCTTTACTATGCTTGATGTTCCACTCATCTCCCCGCTTCTGAGTCCAGCCTCCTCTCTCATATAGTTGCACCGATTGTAGATCAGGGTCTTCCAATTCTTTTTCCTAATGGCACAGCAGCTGAGTTGCAGTTATCGTGTATTGTACCTACTTTCTCCCAAGAGTCTTTCGAAGAACATTTCAAAGCCATCTCCATCTCATGATAATCTCGTTTATGTGTGGAACTTCCGTAATTTACATTAGGGTATGGTTGCATATTTCGGTAACTAAAATAGTGTATGCATAATAATAACAGTAGTTATAGCCGGCAGAATTAATATCAAATAAAAAGGAAGTTGTAGTTCGTGCACTGCATTGTTCCTGTATAGTTTTTCTACATTTTCGGTTTGGATTTATAGCAATATATCTATCGGGTATATAGCATTTCCTGGAAAGAACTTGCAGTACAAACTGGGTTGGGGATTCTTAGTAACAGATGAAAGTAGATGTGTTGTGAACTTTTGGGTTAGAGGCTGATTTTGTACAGAAATTTCACTGGATATGATTGTGCATGACCCGTACGCCATCGAACCGTAGATGGCAATGTTTCCGAGAAGTGTGATCAAAGAATAGTTTAGTGTTTATGTAAGGCATATTCAGATGATTCGGTTTTACCTCAGATACCCTTATCAGAATGGCATAAAATGTACTGCTATCCTGAGAGTCTGGAACGTGTTCACTTTGTCCGTTTGATGTTCACTGTAAGTTAACCGTCGGGCATTGATTGGAAAAATAGTACTTTTAAGGTTTTCGTCCAATTACATAGCTGATAGGAAGCATTAGTAAGGAATCAAGTATAATATCCAAACCTACAACATTTATTGCGGGATTTGCAATCTTTGTTATCTTTCAGTTTCAAAATAGGTTCTTATCTGACAGGGATTTGTAAATATGGCGATACTGGGAAAACTTTCTGTTGCAGTAATTATTTACCGTATTTCTCAAGAGTTGGTTTCGTTTTAAATTGTTTATGTTTTACGAAGATCACGAATAAGAATTATTATTATATTTATTATACAAAAAGTGTAAATGGCTATTTTCAAGAATCTTCGGAAGAGCCATGCAAAGGTTTGAAATAATGTACTTAAAATTGTATAGAATTTTAGAATGAACCTATTATTTTAAATATTACGCAGTTTTCTTGAAGTAAAACTACATTGTTATTAATATCATATGCTTTTGTGAAAACCGATATTATTTACCCCAGGAATTTTCCTTAAATGTACAGTTTTTTATTCAAGAGCCTGAGGGTCAAGGAAAACGAAAGCAAGAGAATACCAGATCTTGGTACAAGGGGACCAGCAGTGGAATCCTGTAGTTTCACGTTCATTTTCCCACTTACGTTTCGTCACCAACAAAGAAAACGAGTGTGGAGATTTTGAAGAACTCCCACCGTCCCACGACAGAATGCGGTGCTCCGTGGCCGGTAGGAGGAAGAAGGAACGTGTTACCACAGTCTTACAAGCGAGGAATTTTGTTGAGAGGTGCTGTCCTGCAGCTGTGAATTAGACTGAAATACTTTAGGCCGAAAAGGTTTGGACGTTAGATAGAGGGGTTGTTGGGTGGGGTGGGTGGCAGTTAGTTAACAAATAAAAGAAAAAAGATCCGACTTGCCATCCAAGGGACGGAGACCTGTAGGAAGGCCTTCAAGAGTTCACGGAAACGGCCAGATAAAAACTTAGACTAAGGTCTAGAGTCTCCAGAGAACTGTGACTTAGACGGTAGCAGTAGTCCTTGGCGGGACGGAAGAGAATGGAGAGAGCTCATTTACACCTGTCCCCGTAAAGGGAAAATTTAACGTAAAAATGTTCAAATAATAATACATATTTTCGCCTGATTTTTTTTCTTCATTATTGATGTTTCATGTTTCTTTGGCATGTTTTTTTTTTCGGGTTTATTAACTTGTGATGATATGAGTAGATTTATATGTTCAATATATTTATGTAGGACTTAGCTGTACAGAAATGTATCTTGACTTCTCCCATTTGTTTGCGAGGATGTATGATACATTGTAGCGTCCGTAAACTTTGTATATATGTACTATATATCTGATAAACTTTGTTGTTGTTGTACCGAGCTGACTTTTGTGAATTAATTTGTCTGGATATTTATAAGGCAGCGGGTGTAGTCATTTATTCATGTATGTATATTTCCTTGTTTAAAGGGGACTGACCCGAAATAGGGGTAGAGCTCTCCTTGTTAAGTGACGTTGATCCTTAACGACAAGCGAAACGAATTCGAGTGGATGTGTTTTCGTGCCATTGTTTGATTCATCCAGCTATCGGCGGGGTTTATTTGTTCGTGTATCAATCGGCGACGCCTCGCAATTAACCGAACGAAATAGTCGCCCGTTTACCTGATTTTGTTGACCAAACATAAACACACCAAAGAGACACACGTTATTTCATACTGCTGAGAGCGCATGCGCGCTTCTCCCCCTCCCCTCCCCTGCTCTTTCCCTCCCCCACCTCATCTCTCTTTCTCACTCATCGATCCTCTCTCTCTCTCTCTCTCTCTCTCTCTCTCTCTCTCTCTCTCTCCAAATAGTCCAACTTACCTTTCTTCGTTACTCTTATCTGTTCAATTTTTTTTTAACCTCGATTTAATTTTCCCTTTCTTCTCACCAAAAGGACTCTTCTTCTTATGAGCTACGGTAATCTGCTGTTGGTGTTGGAGGTTGCATAACCTGGTTGTTTGTTTGACAGTGTGCTCATATTTTGTACTTGTTTCCCAGTTAACGGGTTGCCTGTGTGTTTTGCCCTCGGCCTACAAAGATGTTTTATGTTATTATGTTCGTATTCCCCTGCAAGGTCCACATTGTCTCTTGACTGATTTCATCCTGTTCATGAACGAATTCGTTCAGACCTTCCTTTCTTTTCCAAATGTCTCGTGCCGATGGTTCCTCCTCTATTTTCAGATACCGTCATCTTCATTTCCTTCTCACCCGTTCTCTGGGATCATTATCAGTCTCTGATGTCCTTCACGAAGCCGCTAAATCAAGTCTGGAGAGAGAGTGTGTGCGTGTCTATAAAGACCTATTTGGTCTCTGGACTTGTATCCGTAATATATCATGGGAGTTCATGATTGCTACCCTCACGAGAGACACGGTACGTTGAAATAGAAGAATGTTCGGAAGTTTGAGATTGAAATTTTAAAGATTCCGTGTATATTTATTTGATGAGTAGGTAATGACTAACTTTGAAGAAGTCGTGCAAGAGTAGGCATTCCTTTAATTATGCTAAGAGTAAACCTGGTGATTTGGCCAGTCCTTTGAGAGCTGAGATCTTTTAGCTCAATGAGATGTTGATTTTTTTTTTAACTAACTAACTAACTAATCTCCCACGTAAGTTGAATGCGAGGCTTTCCATGTCTTAAGTTACCTTTCCTCATTACCTGTATAGTACTACTCTCTTGATGATCTCTCTCTGTAGCGGCTACCCGTTCTTGGCCGCTCTTTTAGAGATGACGTTGGATGTTGCTACAAGGAGTTACTCTTGTTGATACCTTTGGATTTTCCACAACAGACCTCGGCATTATCCTTGTGCTTTTATGGGGATTGTGTGACCAAACATGAAGTAGCGTGATATAACGGCTCTTCTCCTCACCTGAAAAACTATCTAATCACTGCTCAGTTTTTTTCCAGTAGCTTAGTTACACACATACACACACATATACACAGTATATATATACATGTAATATTACTATATGATGTAAAACTTCCTCCACTGCTGGATATTAATTTTTTATCATTACCATTTAAAACTCCTTATATATATATATATATATATATATATATATGTGTGTGTGTGTGTGTGTGTGTGTGTGTGTGTGTGTGTGTGTATACATACAGTTTCACCACAGGGAAATCCTCTTGGAGATAATTGTTAACAATTAAAGACGATTGCAAGTACATTGCGTGCACAGCAATATATATATATATATATAGATATATATATATATACACTTATATATACTAATACAATACACGCGCGCGCACGCACATGGTATATATATGTGTGTTTTGGGAATCAGATATTTGGCGAACAAATTTTTATCAGGAAGAGGAGAGTGTGCTATATGAAGGTTACCACGTTATTTGCGACCAGTTCCGTGGTTTCTTCCTAACAAGAAGCGAGTTTATATTATTTTAAAGAGTAAACGAAGATGGGTTGCAAAGAAAAACAGCAAGAATACCAAAGGGCATCAAGTGTTAAGAGGCCGAGATCTGAGCGTCTCTTGGTGTGAGTAACCGGACGACTCACTAGCATCACAAAAAAAAAAAAAAAATGACGTTTCAAAACATGAGGGAAAGAGAAGACAGCTTAAGGAAAGCATTGCGGCGGCGAATGTGTTATAATGTTTTAGCAGTTTGTTTTAATAGTGTTAAGGAATGGAAAGTAGAGTGATTCAAGGAATGAATAGAACCAGCGGAAATTGAACTAAATTGTCGTAACGTCTGATTATGTGTTTTGGATAGACAGTGGTTTAACATTATGGCGATTTATATTATTATTTTTCTTTTTTTCAGTTTGAGGGGCTTCCAATTCTCATCATATATATATATATATATATATATATATATATATATATATATATATATATATATATACCTACACAACCATGTATACATTTCAGTTTATATGTTTACATGTTATGAATATGAATGTATGTATTCAGTCATGCGTTTTTGTGCAGGTTATTTGTATTTTACTACGAAAAGCCACATTATAACCATCCGTTCTTTAAGAAGCAGAACAACTTCTTGCTCTGTTTTGCCCAATAACCCTTCGATTGTTATTGCAAGTATTCTACTTTTTATTTGTCCTCTGCCCTCACTCTTTATTATCTCCTCATCTCTTCTCTTATTATTCTGACATTTTTTTTCCCACTTTGAATTAGATAGCGGCGGTGGTCGTCTTTAGTTTTTAGTTATTTAAGCGAAGATTCTATGTATATATATAATAATATATATATATATATATTTATATATATAGATATATATATATGTAATATATATATATATATTATATTATATATTATAATAGATATATATATATATATATATATATATATATATATATCGAAACCAATCGACGAACCGGCCACGCGTTTTAGAGACAAGGTCGTTGAAAGACGCGAGTCATCCCGGTGACCTTTTATTGAATAGGCGCTCGGAATGAGGGCGGAATGGAGAGAGAGAGAGAGAGAGAGAGAGAGAGAGAGAGAGAGAGAGAGAGAGAGAGAGAGAGTTTAGCATGGAAATTCCCACCGAAAACAATGGGAAGATAATGGAAAAACATCCCCCCGACATTATGAAGATTTATCGACCTGCTGGAGAGACTTACTGCGGTTCATTACGAGAATTTGGTATGAGGTTTAATTCATCGCCTGTGATCTTTGTGAATTTGGCTTTTTCATTTATTTTTTTTATTTACATGATTTGCTTATATTTATATTTATATATATATATATATATATATGAATTAGATATTAAAGGACATTTGTAGCTCGAATGATATATATATATATATATATATATATATATATATATATATATATATATATTAAAGTAGGATCCACAGTAATAATCTTTATATTATAAAGACGAAGCATTTCGTGTTCATAATCAAGATTATTGATGTGGATCCTACTGTAGACAAACTGAGAAGCAATATATATATATATATATATATATATATATATATATATATATATATTATATATGTATATGTATAGATGTATAGATGTATAGATGTGTGTGTGTATAACTGAATCACGAAATTTTGGAAAGTGATAAATGCATAAACAAGGTATGAGCCACGAAGGAAAGATAAACAACGGAGTAACTGCAAATTACTCCGTTGTTTATCTTTCTTCATGGCTTATACCTTTATATATATATATATATATATATATATATATATATATATATATATATATATATATATATATATGCGCTCACACACACACATATAACTCACAAAATCCACGTAAGAGGATGGGTGAAAGCCGGAGCTTTGAACAAGTAATGAAAGAACTTGTTCAAAGTCCCGGTTTTCACTCACCTTCTTGGCGTGGATTTGGTGATATTCTCAAGCACGTGTTCCTCCATGCTACATTGGATATATGGCTATGCATTTGTGTTAGTGTGTGTGTATATGTAATTGCGTAATTTAGTTAGTTTATCTTGGACCAATAAGATCCACAACATTTCCGGTAGCGAAGAAGACCTCCCTGTTATGAGGTGCCAAAATTGTTTTCTCTTTATGCTTCCGTAGCTGTCGGCACATTGTGCCTTTACGGGCTGCTTTGTGAGCTAGAGCCCGTGCTGGCATAAGGTCAGCTAAATCTAAAACAACAACATTTTGCCCACCTTTTAGGATGCATGGCCTACACACACCCCCGTGAACTCGAGTAGGATTGAGAAGGCGTTTGAAGTTACTTTATAGGATAAAGAAGGTGTTTGATGTTACCGTATAGGATAGAGAAGGCGTTTGACGTTACCGTGTAGGATAGAGAAGGCATTTGACATTACCTTATAGGATAAAGAAGGTGTTTGATGTTACCGTATAGGATAGAGAAGGCGTTTGACGTTACCGTGTAGGATAGAGAAGGCATTTGACATTACCTTATAGGATAGAGAAGGCATGTGACGTTACCTTATAGGATAGAGAAGGCGTTTGACGTTACCTTATAGGATAGATAAGGCGTTTGACGTTACCGTATAGGATAGAGGAGGCGTTTGACGTTACCGTATAGGATAGAGAAGGCGTTTGACGTTACCGTATAGGACAGAGAAAGTGTTTGATGTTATCGTATAGGATAGAGAAGGCGTTTGACGTTACCATATAGATTGGGAAGGCGTTTGATGTTACTGTATAGGAAAGAGAAGACGTTTGACGTTACCGTATAGGATAGAGAAAGTGTTTGATGTTATCGTATAGGATATAGAAGACGTTTGACGTTACCGTATAGATTGAGAAGGCGTTTGATGTTTCCTTATAGGTATAGGATTGAAACGGTTCGCATTTGGAGGGCGACAAACATCGCTGCAGCCTGAGGGAGGTTGGACTTTCCAAGGATTTGGAGCCTCTGCAAAGAACGGTCTTGGCGACATGAGTCCGCGTTAGAATTGGCGCTTGGTAATAATAAGGACGTGCTAGGCTACTCGTAAGAGAGAGAGAGAGAGAGAGAGAGAGAGAGAGAGAGAGAGAGAGAGAGAGAGAGAGCTTATGTCTTGGTCTGGGTAGCTGGGTGTTTTAAAGCCGTGTTGGTTGTAGTTATTGGGGTCGTTGGTTCGAGTGGGTTTAAAATCGTTGGTCGCCTTCGCTCTTATTAACCCCGCCGAGAAGAGACGGGACCTTAGAGAGAGAGAGAGATAGAGAGAATTATCCTCTACCCTCGCTTAGCTGCCATATAGGCAGATGTACTGTTTCGTCGTAACATTTCTTGAACATTTTGTCAGTCAGTATTACTGTACTGATGATATTGTTGAAGGAGTAATGTCATTTATCACATTTTCACATTAATTTAATAAGACGACGTGTAATTTCCTCTGGACGTATGTACAAACACACGTACACATATACTATATATATATATATATATATATATATATATATATATATATATATATATATATATATATATATATATATGTGTATATATATATATATATATAATATATATATATATGTGTGTGTGTATATATATATATATATATATATATATATATATATATATATATATATTATATATATATATATATATACATATATATATTATGTACGTATAATATTTTGATTGAATTTTGAGAGCATCACCGTGCCAGTGCCCATAGGTGCCACTCAAAGTAAATTATATTTGCCAAATACAATTTCTCGCTGCCGGCTGGAACGCATATATACATATCTTTAAAGGGACTTTACAGGAACGGCACTTGACCTAAGCTGTAGTGCCGTGTTGTTTGGGAAGTTATAGGTTATATTTACGTCGCTTCCCTGGCTCTCGTTTCCAGCAGTGCCGATGGGAGGGGGGTTGTAATTATAACGTTCTGTTGTTCTTCCCTGGGCTGCATCGTAGTATACTACACTCCTGTGGGTTGTGGTTATAACGCGCTGTTGTCATTGCATTTTAGACCTTTGCATAATGTGTCTGCAATGGAGGGATGCAATGATAAATCGCTCCTTGCTGTGGGTTGTGTTATATGTATAGCTCGCATTTGTCTTCGGGGGTTTGTGTAAGTAGCTTATACATTTATATATATGTGTATTATATATATAACACTTTGTTTACACCATGTTTCTTTGCTATATATCCACAACATGCTTTCTTGTGGATTATATACTCTTACAACACGTACTTTCCTTTTGCATTGTCTTTTTAACAAACTTCGTCCTCGTGGTTGCGTTTATTTCTGAGTTGCTCTTCTTCTTCTTCTTCCATTGATGAGACGCAAGCTCATTTTGCCAGTTTTTCCTTGGGAGTTATTTAAAAAAAATTATATATAAAATAGATACCTTTCTCTAGATGATTTTTCTTGTGCTCGTTTCATTGGGAGGCTTATTTATTTTTATTTCTTTATTTATTATTTTATTATAATTATTTATTTATTTATAAAAAAATAAAGAAATAAAGATATATTAATGAAAATAAGTACATAAATATATAAATAAATAATTAAATAAGAATAAATAAATTTCAACATGCTCCTTTTATTTACGCTCTGTACAAGTAAGGAATTAAATGTCAGGATGAATTGACATGAACATTCACTGAGGATTAGGGAAAAGATTTTTTTTTTTTTTTTTTTTTTTTTTTGTACACCAGTAAAATAAATTTTTTTTTTTTTTGTACACACCAGTAAAATAAATTTTTTGTACATTCCCGTAAAAAATCTCATAAACTTGTTTGGTCTCGTCGTAACTGAATGATAAGATGTAGTTGTTTTGTCTAGAAGCCTGTTAGAATCTTTATTAATCAGCTAAGAATAAAAATGAATATATATATATATATATAAGATATATATATATATATATATATATATATATCGAGCTACAATGTCCTTTAATATCTAATTCGCTCTACCTCGGAATTAATATATTTTCCTATATGCTTGACCGAAGGGGAATTTTTTCTCGATAATAGATTTACCTGTACTTGGGCGCGAACGCAGGTACATTATAAATCCAGGAACGTCAGTGGAAGCTATACCACTCAACCACCGCGAGAACTATTTGTTGGTTTGGAGACAACATCAACCCGCCTCGACTCCGGTAGTTAAGTAGCGCTTTTTGACAACACGTAGCATTTACATAAGTCATATCACATTACCGTGATTCATATACATATATCGAGCTACAATGTCCTTTAATATCTAATTCGCTCTACCTCGGAATTAATATATTTTCCTATATGCTTGACCGAAGGGGAATTTTTTCTCAATAATAGATTTACCTGTACTTGGGCGCGAACGCAGGTACATTATAAATCCAGGAACGTCAGTGGAAGCTATACCACTCAACCACCGCGAGAGGCTTAAAGGTTAATGCCGTCTCTCACCTCAAATACTTTCTCGCGCTGAAGTATTTGTTGGTTTGGAGACAACATCAACCCGCCTCGACTCCGGTAGTTAAGTAGCGCTTTTTGACAACACGTAGCATTTACATAAGTCATATCACATTACCGTGATTCATATACATATATCGAGCTACAATGTCCTTTAATATCTAATTCGCTCTACCTCGGAATTAATATATTTTCCTATATGCTTGACCGAAGGGGAATTTTTTCTCGATAATAGATTTACCTGTACTTGGGCGCGAACGCAGGTACATTATAAAGCCTCTCGCGGTGGTTGAGTGGTATAGCTTCCACTGACGTTCCTGGATTTATAATGTACCTGCGTTCGCGCCCAAGTACAGATAAATCTATTATCGAGAAAAAAATTCTCCTTCGGTCAAGCATATAGGAAAATATATTAATTCCGAGGTAGATCGAATTAGATATTAAAGGACATTGTAGCTCGATATATGTATATGAATCACGGTAATGTGATATGACTTATTTAAATGCTACGTGTTGTCAAAAAGCGCTACTTAACTACCGGCGGAGTCGAGGCGGGTTGATGTTGTCTCCAAACCAACAAATACTTCAGCGCGAGAAAGTATTTGCGGTGAGAGACGGCATTACCTTTAAGCCTCTCGCGGTGGTTGAGTGGTATAGCTTCCACTGACGTTCCTGGATTTATAATGTACCTGCGTTCGCGCCCAAGTACAGGTAAATCTATTATCGAGAAAAAATCCCCTTCGGTCAAGCATATAGGAAATATATTAATTCCGAGGTAGAGCGAATTAGATATTAAAGGACATTGTAGCTCGATATACTATGTATATGAATCACGGTAATGTGATATGACTTATATATATATATATATATATATATATATATATATATATATATATATATATATATATATATATATATAATATAATACACACACATCGTCCCAAGAATCAAGTGACTTAAAATATAGTAAAAGCCAGAGGTAAATATTAAAGGTTCTTAGTATAGCACTTTTATGTATATTCAAATGTTTATTAATACACGATGCATTTTATTTGTCCTTAATGATAATGGAACTAATAGAAATAATGTTGGCTTAACATTTTTATTGGTTAGTGTGTAGGTGTAAAAGAAAGTGGGAATACACGAGAACGTAATGAATACCAGAGTACATCATCAGTCCTGTACCCTTTGCCTCTCCCTTATGGTAATTCGGTTATATGAACAGCGTTGCTAGGGCTTACCTGAAGGATTAGATATTTTTACGTGGCTAGGAACCGATTGGTTACTTGGCAACGGGACCTACATCTTATTGTGGGATCCGAACCACATCGAGAAATGAATGACCTCACATGGTGCACTGTAGGCATTACTGAGGGGTCTTTGCAGCTTCGAAAACAGTCTTATCTAGGTCAACTAAGAGATTTTTTCCTCCTGTTACAACTTTCAACCTTTCTTACTGTCAATATCCCTTTCAACGTTGAATGACCTCATTGGTCCCAGCGGTTGGCCTTTGGCCTATATTCAAAAGTCTATCTGACACATTTCACGAAAACTTCGTGGATCAAGTCTGAAATAATCTGGGCGGATGACTCATTCAGTCGCTGAGCATTTGCCGTAATGAAACGAGTTTAAAATAACTTTTTTTTTTTTCACGGTCTGCCATTAGATATCACGTAATTACCCTTCAATGATGTTGTAATTGTTACAGGTGTATAAACTGTCTTCGTGTTAGTGTTAGGGATTAGTGACTGAAGTTTTTATCTTGTAATGATCGTAGTTCAGGGACATTACTACGTCGAGAAGCTGTACTGCCAAGTTATTTACGTGTATATATATATATATATAGATATATATAGATATATATATATATATATATATATATATATTTGTTTATACATAGATAGGTTTAGGAGTATGTGTATGTGTGTATGTGCACGTATCTATGCGTATATACTTGCATAACTCAAGTAGAAAATGCAATCGAAATGTGATTGAACGTCGAATATCTAGGTAACAACGTTATGCTGGCTATTTTCATCATAAAAAAAATGGGCCTCCAAATAAGCGTCAACAAAATACGAAGGCAAAAAAAAAAACATATTCCAATATACCTCTTGTCACGGCTCCGTAAAAATCTGCTATTCTGGTCCATTATCATATTTATGGGCAACCCCGGGCCACTTTATTTAGGGCGGGTCCAGTTTTGTCACCCGAAGTGTTATTTGTAAGAGGATTCGCGAACGCGCTTTAAAAATAAAATAAAGTGAGTGATTTGTCTTCATCTTTCTTATTTTCGCATATATATATATATATATATATATATTATATATATATATATATATATATATATATATATATATAATCTTTCCCTGTCACGCTGGCTGCTAAGAGGAGATACTCACCGAAACAACAGATCGTAGAATTGACAGTTTGGCGGGGATTTGCGGGCGGTTTATTACAGTCCTAAACGCAGGAATTCGTCTGTAATAGCGTGCTCAATGGCCGCGGCTTCTCTCGCCGACTGGGGATTGTGGCGTGACTTTGTCGCGGTAGTAGTAGTAGTAGTAGGTGGGATATGCCTTTGAAACGGCTCCCTTGCTTCTTTTATTCCTCCTTTGTTTGTGTATGCTGGAGTTTCTTCTCTTTTGTTCGTTGTCATAGTCGTTTTCTAATTACGGAACGGACACTCGGGTGTTTACGAAAGCCCAGTTTTGTTTTCTATGTAATAGTTTTTTTTTCGTCTCAGTTCCTCTATCCGTGCGTGTAGTAGTAGATTGGTGCGCCTTTCTCTATCGTTAATTGTGAGAAGTTCTTCATGTTGAGGCAGTCTGTAACCATGTTATTTAAGCTGTTAGCTGAGAGCAGTATTAAATAATAGAGAATAGTAAGAAGAATTGAAAAGACCTTGTATAGAAAATAGAATAAATTCCACTGATGGCTGCCACTCTTTTAACAGAAATTATTATTATTATTATTATTATTATTATTATTATTATTATTATTGTTGTTGTTGTTGTTGTTGTTGTTGTTGTGTAAAAGTTGATAGTTTGTATACTCGGATTATCATCGGGCAAGAGACTTCAAGTTACTTATTTTGCGTAAAAAAAGTAATATATGCGCCGAAGTTTTTCGGTGCAAAATAGATCTATCTTCCTCTGGTCTCGGCCCATGAAACTTTAACCACGGCCCGGTGGTGGTCTGGACTCTATATCGTTGCCAGATGTACGATTATGACTAACTTTATCCTTAAAGAAAATAAAAAACTACTGAGGCTAGAGGGCTGCAAATTGTCATGTTTGATGATTGGACGATGGATGATAAACATACCAATTTGCAGCCCTCTGCTCTCAGTAGTTTGTAAGATCTGAGGGAGGTAAGAAAAAGGGCGGACGGACAGACAAATCCGGAACAATATATTTCTTGTCAGAAAACTAACAAATAAATACGTGATTTAAATACTGAAACATTCAGGCAACGAAAAAAAGAAATCGTTGCAGAAGTGCGCGTCCAATTGTCCGGGAGATACTGCAATACGACAGAAGGTAACGGAAGGAAAGACAATTTTTGGGGTTAATGCAAGTTGGGCTTTGCAGCAGCGCCATGTTTTCTTTCTGGGCTGCAAAAGTATCCCTGTGAACTCTCGAGAGAGACAGACCAGCCCTGTGATTGGCTTATCAACAGCCAATCAGGAGCGTCTTAAGGGACGGGCCTATAGACATCAAATGCACGGTTGATGTGAATCTACTATAGCTTATGGAAATGACGTGACTGTGTTGGTTGGTCTAGTGACAATTCAATGAGAATGGCAGTACTATGATCTGACGGAAGCTTGTCCTTTTACGTAGAAGCGATAATGCTATGATGGACTTCTGTGCTTTCTCCTGGACCTCTCTCTCTCTCTCTCTCTGATTCTGTCAGTTAACGAGACATTTCCATCTTCATCTGTGTGTGTGTGCGTGTGTGTGTGTGTGTTGCATTTTCGTTCCGATTCCTCTATTTGAAGAGACATTTCCATCATCATCGGAAAAGATGATGTTTCAGATGATGATGGAAAGAAAGCTAGACAAAATCAGTAGGACACACTGTGAATGAATTGTAAAACCTGCTCCTAGTGATAAGTGAGCACACGATGTCTCCTCGGATGGACTAACAAGTCTTTAAGACATCCTAATCCTTGTAACTCTCTCTCTCTCTCTCTCTCTCTCTCTCTCTCTCTCTCTCTCTCTCTCTGGGTTTGCGTTTTGCCACTATAGTTTTGCATTGCATTTTACTTGTTCATAATGAAAACAATTTGCCTTATTTGATATTTTGACATAACTCCAAGGGACTGCTTTTGATTAGCTGATAACATTTACAGCTTTTGGTCATACTGCTTTGGAATTCACTGGATGCTTTCGTTTGCCCCAAAATCCATCAGTCGTTCAATCGGAGCGACATTAATTTATTTCAATCGCTCGCTACGAGGTTAGGACGTGAGGTTGTCCGTTCTGCGGCGCCTTATCAGGTTTAATACATTGTGTTGGCTGGCTATAGTTTGGCCGTTATGCTCTCTCTCTCTCTCTCTCTCTCTCTCTCTCTCTCTCTCTCTCTCTCTCTCTCTCTCTCTCACGTGGGCGTGGTGTCAAAAATTCCGAGGCCTGGTCTAGAGTGTGGTACGGGGTTCGCGGGATATGGGGTTTGGAGGTGGGGTTTGTTTTGGGGGGAACGTTCAGTTCGTCATTGTTCTTGTGACACTAACTCACCTTTGGGCGCCGTCTATTATTATTGTCATTTTTACGTTTATTGTCAACGCGAGCAAAGTCAGAGTTCGGCTTTGGGAGAGGAATTAGTCAAATAAAAAAAAATATATTCATTCAAAGGAAAATTCGTCATGAAAGGGTCTATTATGATTTCCGTCGACTAAGGGCTTTTTTTTTTCCCTCCCCAAAAGGTGTTTGTCCGTGTGTGCGTTTGTGGCTGTTGACGGTCGGAACAGTTCGCAATGAAACGAAAAAGCCTCTTTTATTCGTCATTTTTACTTCTCTTGATCTGACTTTTTTTTTTTTTTTTTTTTTATTACTTTTTTCTCGTAGCTTTTACATAGATCCCCGGCGTCAGCGGTAGCATGTTGAAGTGAGACCTCGTCCCGTTTTTATTAATATTTTTTTGATTTATCAAAATATATCTGTTGTTTTTTATTTATCAAATATATCAACTGTATATTTATATTGGTGCTTTGAGTGCATGGCTCCAATTGATGGTGGTGCTTATGAGGTAATGGCAGTTGTGATTATTTTGTCGTTTTGAAATTTGTTGCTATATTTATTTAGTGGATGTTATTGTTCGGTATTCAAGAGATTGCGACATTAATGGCCGTGAAGGCTTTAGGGGGAAGTGATAGAACGAAATGTCAACAGTGACTTCGATATGGCGATGTTATATATTTCGTTGTTCGATTTCTGGTATTGTAGCAGATGAAGGTGAGGCAATATATGTGCCTCAGTGGTGTGGTCGGTATCGTGTTGGCGTGCCACCTCGTTGGCCGCGAGTTCGATTCTTGGGCATTCCATTGAGCAGTGAGAGATGTGTATTTCTGGTGATAGAAGTTCACTCTCGACGTGGTTCGGAAGTCACGTCAAGCCGTTGGTCCCGTTGCTGAATAACCACTGGTTCCATGCAACGTTAAAACACCATACAAATAAACAGACATATTCCTGGTATTGATAACGTTGGTAATTTAAAAATGTGTGATGGCAGTACACACACATATACATACATACACATATATATAGTATATACATATATATGTATATATATTACTATTTGCAATAATTGTTGTTACTGTTCCATAGTATATAGTGCTCAGGTGTTAAAAATGAAATGCAAAGACGAAGGAGGCCGTAGAGCTGGAAATATATATCATTTACTTAGATTTAAATGGTAAGAAATCTGAACATCTATTAAGAAGTGTGCAGTGAATAGCGTACCTCCCTGCAATTTGAAGCGGAAACTAAACTTCCTTAGTGCCACCTGTCGTTACAGTGCCCCGTACACCAGCTATTAAAGATAAACAATACAAGCAGACCTACAAAATGGGTTGCTTCTGTTATTTCGATTTAGTTTTGTTACTGTTGCATACCTGGAGTCCGTATAACAAGAGATCTGTCGTCCAGTCTTGTGATTTGCGTTCAGAACAATTAAGAAAGCGAAAACTGGCATTTTTCTCCACAGAGTAGCTTTATTATTATTATTATTATATTATTATTATTATTATTATTATTACAGGGCTAAAGATGATATTGATAAGGCTGTGGAGCCAGTTATTCATATCACTCCTCCGTATTTCTATCATTTTGTCGTTGTGGTTATCGTACTCACAAGAAAACCGTATTACCAGTAACATCTAAATTTTGTTATTGTTACATAACTCCTGTTTTACTATTAAAGTATGCTCTGATTCTTTTGCGTTGCTTTTACATTATGATTTTTTTTTTTAGTTTCTCCGTCTCTCCCGTCTCCTCGGTCCATCATGTTTATATAACCTGTAGTGGGGTAGCGCTGTGAGGTGCACTGTAGGCAGTGCTTAAGGTTCTATGCAGCGTCCCTTCGGCCCTTAGCTACATACCCCTTACGTTCCTTTTACTTCCTTTCATATTCTCTTTCTTCCTTCGTACTCTCCACCCTCTCTTAACAATTGATTCATAATAATACAACTGCTTTGAGGTTTTCCTCCTGTTACATCTTTCAAACCTTTTTAGCTATCAATTTCTGTTTCAGCGCTGAATGGTTTCATAGGTTCCAGTGCTTGGCTTTTGGCCTAAATTCTATATTCAGTTCTATTCAATTCAATCGTGTGTATATATCGATATAATATATATATATATATATATATATATATATATACACATATACACACATTTTATACATACTGTACTTGGTGTGACTATATCTGTGTAAGTGCATTTATTTATGTGCGTAAGTGTGATCGTGTATGGTCCTGTAGATGTGTCGCAGGTAATTTCGTAATGCCACAGAGAGAGAGAGAGAGAGAGAGAGAGAGAGAGAGAAGAGAGAGATTGGTTTGGGTGTTCTCTCCCCTCTTCTACAGTTTAGCGAGGGGGTGAAAAGCTGGCCCAGTTCACCTTTGACATTTAAGTCGGTGTATCCAGCGGGGTGGCTGGCCGCCAGGCGGTGAGGGGAGGGAGAGAGAGGAGAGAGAGAGAGAGAGAGAGAGAGAGAGAGAGTGCGCACATACACTCACACACACGCACACACGTACGTACACGGACACACTGCCGCACACGAGCCCTGTGGCCCTTTGGTATGGAATGATGCAAGAGCCCCGGATGTGATGTAGAGAATGAAATACGATTGGTCATACCAGCAGGAAGGAAGGAAGGAAGGAAGGATAAAGGAAGACGCCCTTCGTCCTCCGTCGCTCCTGCCATCCTTCTCCTCCCTCCTCCTCTTTCCCTCAAGCTCGGACGAAGTCTCTTGATGGTTGTTTGGACACGATTCGGGGCTGTTGCAAAATCTCCTTTCCCCACACCTCCCCCCTCCCACCCCCCCCCCCTATTCCTCTCTTTTTTCTCTGGATAAAATGGTAATTTTGCCTCTCTCTCTCTCTCTCTCTCCCCTCCTCACTCGCCCCTCTCTCTCTCTCTCTCAATCTCCTCCCTCCTCTCTCTCTCTCTCCATTTACTAAAACTGTCGTTTTGATGTCCTAGAAATTCCTTGCATTTCTCTCTGCCTCTGCATTTGGGTCCCGTGCAGTTTCTCTCATGTCATGCATTGTATCTACCGATGTCTTTACTATATTTAACACCTCTGGAAACAAGTCACTCATGCTTTTCTTTTCCTGTGCTTTATCTTCCATAAAATTTCTCATGATTTCTTCTCATTGGTCTCGTCCCAGAAGACCAGAATTTCTCATGATTTCTTCTCATTGGTCTCGTCCCAGAAGACCTGGATCTTCTAATACTCGTGGTGTCCACAGGAACCCAGCTGATATAATATGATGTGCTATTTTCATCATTGTTTTTGTAAAGGACTCTTCACGCCATCCTCATCTCCCCTACATCATCACAGCGCCTCAGTGGCGTGATTGGTATGGTCTTTGCCTGCCACCTCGGTGGCCGCGAGTTTGATTCTCCGTCATTCCATTGAGGTGAGAGAGATGTGTATTTCTGGTGATAGAAGTTCACTCTCGACGTGGTTCGGAAGTCACGTAAAGCCGTTGGTCCCGTTGCTGAATAACCACTGGTTCCTCGTGCATTGTTTATACGGAACTCCTGTCATTTCCCCGATACAGTCCTTTCTTACACCACCCTGCCGTCTGATTCTTAATATTATTGTAAAATAAAGGTTCAGTGTCTCACCGTGAGTCTTGTCTTTGTTGCAACAGATCGAACGAGACTTATCTATAATCGTACTTTCGTATACAGTCCATTATCTATTTGATTCTCAAATCTTATTCACCCTTCGTATTTTTATATTTGCCCCCCCCCCCTTTTTTTATTTTTTATTTTTTTTTAGTTTTTCGATTTCTAGCTCAAAGTATCCCGAATCTGATATCATTGTTTCCTAATATTTAAGTGAATCAACCTCATTCATCCTTTTTGCCCGTCTTTTTTCCCATCTCTCTAGATACGATTTTTTCTTTTAAGTAAGTTTTGTAAATCTTGTGATGTTTGCTACTATTTTAATTAATAAATTCTCTCTCTCTCTCTCTCTCTCTCTCTCTCTCTCTCTATATATATATATATATATATATATATATATATATATATATATATATATATATATACATATACACATACATACATACATACATACATACATACATACATACATACATACATACAGTATGCAAAGTATAGTTATGAACAAAACGCCTTTCATCGTACAGGGGATGGCCCTCAAGCAATGGCAAGACAATGATCACTGCAACATTCGTTCTTTCAAGCACTGTATGAACTTGCTCAAAAAAGCTCTTCAGTGGGATGTCGAACCCCTTCAGAGCAGTATCACTTTCACGTTCTTGCTGCTTCCGGGATATTAAAGACCTTCCTTTCAAATCACTCGCACTCCCATCCATCAGCACTTTCAAGGTTTTCCTTACCATCCTCCTGACACTCAATTCTTCCCTTGCGAACGAACCATCTCAAAATGCTCCGACCCATCCCTTCGTCTGCATAAATCTTTTTACAAATTTATTTATATTTCCACATTTTCTCCCGTTCAGTTGTTCTTGTGCGGTTTACATTAAGCGAATACTTATTCAGCTGCAGCATTTTTTTTTCTTTATTTTAGTATCCACATTTCATTTTCATAAAGCTGAGTCCAATTAACAGTTGCTTCCTTCTTCGCTCCAGTTGTGGTTTTCGTAGACCCTCTTAAGTGTCCTTATCTTTTGCACAAATCATGCTGCCTTTGCTTCACTTGATCTGTGACTCACCTCTTCCCTGGGCCCGTATGCGGTGCACAGTAGGCATTACTTAAGGTTCTTTGCAACGTGCCTTCGGCCCCTAGCTGCAACCGCTTTCGTTCCTTTTACTGTACCTCCTTTCATATTCTCTCTCGTCCATCTTACTTTCCACCCCATCTTAACAATTGCTTCATAGTGCAACCGCGAGGTTTTCCTCCTGTTACACCTGTCAACCCTTTTACAGTCAGTTTCCATTTCAGCGCCGAATGACCTCATAGGTCCCAATGCTTGGCCTTTGGCCTTAATTCCATATTCAATTCAATAATATTGAGTCTAAAGCGGATTCTGAGATATTTTTTTTTCTGATGGACGGACTTCAGATGTATCAAGATAGTTATCGTGAAACGCTCCAAGTATTGCTTGAGAGTTAAGATTGATGTCCATGGAAGCTGGCATGGAAATCACAATGCTGGAAGCATTATCGCATTTTCCACCTTGCTTTGTATCCTGTAAATTCCACGCAAAGAAAATCTGAGGATGAATGAAGCTTGCAGCAGCAGACCTTGGGAGTCTGATGCTAGAGAAACTGGCGGAGTGATCGAGTTCCGTCAAATTTCAGATAAAAGCAAAATAAACTCAAGACTTCATTTGGGGTGAGGGGGGGGGGGGGGGGGATTTGGGTGTGGTCCCGTTGCCGTTTGTCGAGGCTATAGTTACTCTACTGTATAGTGAAAGTGTATACACCACGACATAAGGAGGGGAATGGGATATCGCTTTACTTGTGTTTGCTGGTTGCCCTTTTTTTTTCCTTTTTTTTTCACCGTGACGTTGTTCTGTGTTGTGTGTGTGTGTGTGTGTGTGTATTTACATTGCTCATTTGGCTGCTTCAGCTACATCATATTTCTTAATTTTTGTTTTATATGTTTTCTAGTCCTCTTTCACTCTGGGTATCGTAAGTCATGGTGTCCCACATTTTTCCAGAGTTCCTTCACGATCTACTCACAAATTCCCATATTTTGTGTAATGTGATTCTCTCTCTCTCTCTCTCTCTCTCTCTCTCTCTCTCTCTCTCTCTCTCTCTCTCTCTCTCTCTCCTCAGTTGTTGTCGTAGAGATGTTATCCTTTTTGTCAGGTATGGTAGTACTGGGAGAGCGGCATGTTTACTCAGTAAATTTACTCTCTCTCTCTCTCTCTCTCTCTCTCTCTCTCTCTCTCTCTCTCTCTCTCTCTCTCTCTCTCAGACCATTAATCAGGTCAGCGAACTTAGGTCCGTTATTCGTGTGAAGTGTCCCCGTACTATGCGTGTAAGTTTGCTGCAGGTATCATTGGGTCGACGTCTCGTGTTCATTAACCATGGAACAAACGCTCTCCCGTCGAAGAAGAAGAAGAAGAAAAAAAAACGACGCAAATTGACATTCGCTTGTTTGTTAAGG